>NW_025785371.1:0-21902 GCF_021130785.1 Homalodisca vitripennis
GGTGACAAATCTCATTACTTTTATCTAAAAGATAAGGTAGCCCTCGAGGGCCACATCTGCAAATATTCACAAAGATACTATTTTCATTTATGAATCAGGACTTTATTCGTTTTTGTTGTAGATCTCATAAAATTTGAAGACTATTAAAGCTGTTCATCAATGGGTTACGAGAGTTGGTTTACCAAGCATTCGTAAATTTGGTGTGTTCATAACTTGAAAACAACTGAGTTAAATAGTTTAGAGGGACAAAGTTAAGCACTATGCAAATATAATAGATGAAATCAAAACGGAAATAATTGCAACAATAACAATGTGTAAAAAATTGACTTAATGAAACCAGATCTTGTTTGTAAAGATTTTGATAAGAAAAAAAACCAATGTTTTTGAGTTAATTAGAAGAATCACATGTGGGAATGGCCTTATTAACGTTATCAGAGCTCAAAAAGAGAGAAATACCAAAAAAGATTTGAATCGAACTTGAAATTGATTAACCCCAGAAATGGAAATTTTATAAAGGACATGTGAGATCCAAATAGTATATATCTCTAACAACCAATTGAAACGTATCTCTTGAAATATTTTATACACGGAAATCATTTAACTACTATTATGGCAGAATCTCGACTGATTGATAGAATATCCAAATTAACACGATGAAAATGTTTCTAAATTTTACTAAATAACTCTCCGTACTTATTATATTTTTGTTTGTAAAATGTTTAGCATAACTAGGTAAACCATACGTTGAATTTTTTTCATATTCACAATGCATTTCAGTTTTGAGAACTTTCGCTGAAAATGTTTTTGCAACAATCTTTGCAAAACGCATTCTTTTCTATCTTTTCTATACTGCCAGTTATTAATTTCTGTAAATATTTTTTAATTTCTTTACAAAAGTAACACTTTTTCTCTTCTAAAGTTAATTTGTTAATTTTATCATATAATTCCTTACAATAACAGTCTTTTCTATTCTCTTCTTGACACTGTGTTACATTTCTTTTGAGACTCCATTTATATAGAAAATATAATTATTACACGATGGAAATTGATAAACTCTTGTATTATGATTGATTTGGTTTGTTAAATGTTTTTGATAATTATTTAACCATTGTATAGTTCTTCTTCCACATTCACATTAGAGTATCTTTCATATTTATAATCTATGGTGATTCTTCTTTACACAATATCTTTACAATATGAGTCTTTCGTATCTCTACTATTGTGATTCACTATTAAACTCTGTAATTTTTTTAGTTTCTTTACATTTAAGACATTCTTTCTCTTCCAAAGATTAATTGTTCTATTTTATCATACAGCTCTTTATGATACTTCCTATAACAAATTTCTTGACTCTACAGATTATTAAATAATTCCCATCTTTTCTACTCTTATCTTTAATTAAAATTTCGTCTAAAAAACCTTTTAATTCTTTGCACATGAACATTTCTTTTGGGCCTACCTATTTAATTTAGAAAAAAGCTTTGACTTTCTCACTATTCATATTCTTATAAACTTTCCGGTTATATTCCTTCTTCATTATTTAAATCGTTTTATACTAAGAAGTTACAGGATCACTGTGTTATTAATTTGATAAATTGCATCAAAGATATACCTCTTGTGAACCATATTGTTTCTTATATTTGTTCGAAAAATGTGTTTGTTTTTTACTAACAATTCTTACATGATCATTGACTTTGAAAATTTAGTTTTCGTGTGAATTGGAAGGTGGTACGATACTTGAAAAACGGTCTCTAATAACTCCTTTTCTGCATCCTTATCTACGTCTTTCGGTTTCATTTTGATTGTGCTGCTGGACGTGTATCGTTATTAATTGTTTACGATTTTTTTGAAGAATATCGATCCAGTTTAAAGTTTGATTATTAATGCATCAAAAATTCCACTTTCGATTCTCGTTCATTTGTGAGTTCTGTTATTATCCTCTCTACAATACTTGATTTTCTCTTCGTTTGCAGTATGATAAATCTTAATGTTGTATTTCCTCAATAACATCGTTAAATTCTTTATTTTTTAAACTCTAAACCCTTATCTGTTATCGAAAGTAGGTTAGGAGGTTTGTGATCTGATCACTTATGGCTATCTTTTACTATTATCTTCGAAAGCTTTTGAAATATCGGTTTACCGTTTTTTTCTTTTGATAGCTCTTTGACCAAGCATATTTTGTAGAAAGTGGATCAATGTAACATTTGAATCATGTATACTTTTACAATCCAACTCGATGTTTAATCTGAATATGGTTGTACAATATTACTAAATTACGGCTGCCCATAAAATCGTCAATTCCTAATGTTATAATTTTTCTCTCTTTTAAACTTTTTTACGTATCTGGTGCATAGAATTTCACTCGAGCTTACAAATCTCTATTCCTCATCTTTAGTATTCAATTCTTGCTTAACAGGTTTTTTGGATTTGATTCTTTATAAATTTACTCTTATTTGTCTTACATTTTGAACATTTTTGCTGCGAATTCTATACAACCCGTTATTGAATGTTTGAACGATTTTAGTGAATCTATATTTTTCGTTTTTTTCTTGCATTTTGTGGCAGTGAATCAAATCATCGTTCCATTTACATGTCATGTAAAAAAAAAAAAAAACAAACAAATAAAAAAAACCACACCACACAAAAAAAAAAAACCGGGTAGTTTCCAAAGTTTATTTAACTCATCGAATATATCAGTTTTGTGACTTCATTTTGTATAGCCATAAGGTACGGGGGGCTGGGGATACTGTATCGATCTTATTTTCTAGAGAACGATTCTCTTATCATCTTGTAGCCGTTCAGTGCCCAGGCTTGTTTATGGTAACAGTGATAACAACTCATGTTTATAACTTTTGATGGACTGTCATCTCCCTAAATCTTCTTTAATCTTCGAAACAACACATCTCTTCAAGTTTTCGAGATATTTATTGTTTTATTTAGCATACGGCTTCTCTTAATTCCTTTACAACCTAACTGGGTTTTTATCTAGATATTTGTACGAGTACATCTTTGATCTGTAAACCCGACAAAATTCTTTCTTCTAAACACCTTCGCTAATCTTTAACGTCATCTTTGAATTTCCCATCTAACCATTCTTATTTTTAGTAGTGAAACATTCATGATCTTTTCGGATAATCCACGTTGTATCAAAGTCTTCTATATTTTTCTTATAATAATTTTTAAAAGGGTAGTCTCGTTTCACAATTCTAGAATAATAACTGCTCTGTATCCATGGTAACACAGATTCAAATCTGGATCAAATCTTCTTTAATTTGTTGTAATAAAAACTCGTACATTAGCAATTTTGAGAGGGTCGAGAACTGAAAAATCCATATGTAAATCTGGTTATGTTAATTTTAACCTTTTGTTTGTAACATGTGACTCGCTATTACAGTTGTCGTCAGAAGATGTTAAATGCATTTGATAGTTCGATTTTCTTGGCCGGTTTCATTGAAAAAATTTCTTTCATTTCCTAGTCTAATAATCACATCTGTTTCTCACATTTTCCATAGATTTTCCAAAAACTGAGGTTGTTCATTAACCGTTGTAAAAGTGCCTTCTCAAAGTCAACTTGTAGCTTTGGTGTCTCATGTTTGTTGTTAGAAATCAATGTAATCTTTCAATAAAAGGCTTCTGACTCGAATGCAATAACTCTATTCACATGTTTTCAAAATCATACCTTGTTCCAGATTAGAATTTCAAAGTTTCTCGAAATGAACAATCGTAATTCAGTTTTTATCCAGTAGAGTTGTGCAAAGTTTTTTGTTTTTTAAAATTTTCGTGGAGCAAGAGGTAAATCCTTGTGATGTTCGTGTAAATTTGTTGGATATTCTCAGAATCGACTTCAAGAATATTAGCCATAATCTTCGTCGCCATGAGTTGCCAATAAATCTGTTTCTTTCCATTCTTGCTGTTGTTTACGTTTTTTAGGATCCATTCCACATTGATTTCGTTTATATGGTAAATTTTGCAGTAAGGATCCATACCATTAAAGGTTGTTTGCATCGACGACTACAACCAAATAGTTTTCGGGCTTTGTCATTGTATCAATAATAATCATTTCCAATATGATTAGTTGATTTGAGCTGTGTTTAACAGTACTCGTTTGAATACATGTGAGAAATGCCTCCGGCGGTAATACCTTTTTCCGATTCATCAAAATACATATGTATAATCGTTTAATTAGGGCTGAAAGCTCAATTTTAGTCGGTAATTTTAAACATTGCGTCCCATGCGAGACTGGGAGCTGTTTAATGATAGTGTGCCGGATCGGAAAGTTTTTAAACCAATCTAATGGCAAATGTTTCTGAAATTTTTCGTATTATATCAGCAAGCAATAAAACATATCTTGGAGTATTGTACAAATCAGAGTAAATTTTCACAAGATTTTTTTCTCTTTTTAATTTGTTCCACAAACATTTAAGTTAGTGTTGAAAATCACTTTCTCAGATATGCTCTTCATCTGTCAAAAAGTGAATAGAAAATCTGGGAATTGTCTCAATTCTTCTGTGTAATCAAGTTTTTCAATACTGTCCGATAAATTCAGTGAGGGAAATTTTGCCTTGTTCCAGATAGAATTTTAAAAATCTCGGTTCGTCGTTCATTAGTGGGCTGTCTTTCTATTATCTTCATTCAGTCCATCTTGTATAACAATGATTTGTATGTTTGAAGTCTTACTTTCTTTAAATTTTTCGCTAAAATTTTTGTCGATTGATGGACGCCATGAATCTCAAACGTGTCTAACGAAATAGAGAATTTTATGAAAACTTTCTAGGTTTGTCACCATCAAATTTCATTACCCGTATCCAGAATTTACAGAGTAATTTATATATACGGATTCATCGGTGTGTTTGCAATCAAATCAACATTACCGTATTGTTGTTGCCAATTCTTTTTATGTACAAATGCGTAAATCGTAATTAGAACATATGTGTTGACAGAAAAACGAGGAAATATTCTGAGGGAATTTCAAATTCAGATATACCAAATATCTGTGAAGCTGCAACCTCGAAATTTTTTCCAGTCAAAATGACAGTTGATTCTCTTGCATTTTTATGAATGCATCATAAGCAGAACTCCAATTATCTGGTTAAAAACCCTTAAAGTTTTCTTTCAGTGTCTTGAGTACGATATTTTCTTCACAAATGTGGCAAAGATTTGAATTTTGATACGAAAATTTCTTCTTCGTCAATAGTCAATTTCATGGGCTTCATTGTTCTTGTGAATTATATTTTTTAGCTATGTACTTCGATAATTTAATTGAGTTCTGTCAAACCAATTTTGCAGGAAACGTTCGGCAACTCTTCTTTCATTTTTGGCACGATAACATATCGGTTTGTACATGCGATTGAGTTCACATTTCGACACTAAATATAGAGTAAAACCATAATAATAGGAATGTGCACTCTGAATTCTTGGTTGTAGTTCGATCTTTTGTGGATTGTTCTTGCAATGTGGGAATCTTCTCTAATTATGCTTTCAAAAATCCATATTAATATACGTACGGATTGGTTAAAATTTCTTTTTACGATAATTAGTAAATTTAGTTGTTTGACCTGGGAAATGGCATAATTGGCTTAACAAACGTTCATGATTTTTACAGAATTTCTAAGTGGATCTGTTTAAATCTACCAGAATTTGTTAAAAAATTGGCTTAAACATCTTCGACACAAGAACGTATTGTGAGCATTTTTTGATTATCTGTGAACGTCGCTAAATCTACTTAAGATCTGTGTAGTCAAAACATAATGGGATTTATCATCTTGGTTAACATACAATAAATCATCTTCTAACTTGGCGTCATAAAAACTTCCTGAGAATTTGCAAACGGTTACTATGTGTAGTTTTGTCATCAAAAGTATAGACATTTAACAAGACATTGTTTCGGATACTTGTACTTTTGCTTTGCTGCTTCGTTTTCAAATAATTTGTATATCTTTTAAAGACCATAGGATCAGTGCGGAATCCAGAAATATATCTCATCGTTCACGAGAATTGTTTCGTATTGTTTTGCTCTGTCAACATTGAGTCTCCAGGGTTTTTTTCAGTAGTCGCATCGGATAGTAGTGTAAATTTAAAGCATTAATCATCTTTATTTTTGATATTCTACACAAGCTTTTTTATCTTTGATTTCCTTTGGTAAATCGATGTATGATCCTGGCATTTCATCATTGTCGTGGTATTGTTAAGGCTCAAAACTGTAGTTGTTTACAACTTTTAAATGTCCATCCCGGAACCTTTATTTGAGGATTTATTCGTTTGTGCTCTCGAGGTGTTAATATTTTATTAAATTGCTTAGTAATAAAGTCGTTTACACGTCAAAGATTTCGTACTGCTTTTGATAGTAAAAATACATTAGACATGTGTGGCGCGTTCATACCATTCACTAAAGTTCGTTTTTTCGTAATTCACATTCCAAAAGAGAAGGATATAGGCCGCTTCATATTTTTAACATTGTTCTTTGAAATGGTCTCGATTTTTAAACTTTTAATTTCTGACCCAGGGCATAATTGAAAGATATTTGTAAATTGATCATGGAATTGTCAGTTTCAAGTTTTAGTTAAAATGTATTTGCTTGTAAACAAAGACCGTTGTATTGAGGATAAAACTTCTACATCAATGGGATATTTTCGGAGATTTTACTTTAAGAGTTTTTATTCCAATTTCTTCGATCATTTCAGACTTAGTTTTGTATCGTTTGTTTCTTTAAGGACAATTTTTCAGCGATTGATTTGAATTTTTTCATCATTAAATAGATTGAGATCTTTTTTATATTCTTGCCTTAAAGCTTTTTCTTTAAGTCACGCAATTTTTCTATATTGTACATCTTTTCGTGACCATCGGATTTGATCCTCTTTAGGCCCAAGTCCTCAAATAATTTAGTTCTTTATTATAAATTTCTTTGTTCTTCAAATGAGTTTTTAGAGTGTTGTCAATGGAGCGATATAGTGATGTTCAAAAATGTCGTTTTTTGCAGTATGGGCACTCTATCTTTTTCCGCTCCATATTTAAAGAGCATAAAATTGTAAACTAAAATTTTGTAGGGAATGTGGTGATTTTTGTGACAAACTTGACCACAAATCAGCACAATTTTCTGGTTCAAATGTTTTCAGATTGTTCTATATTTTTTATCAAGAGCAAAAATTTGTAAAATTAAATTTGAGAAGTTAGTGATTTTTGACACAAATACAGCACAATTTTTCTTGGTCAAATGTTTTGCATCAGATTGTTCTATTTAAAGAGCAAAAATTTGTAAAATTAAATTTTGAGAAGTGAGTGATTTTTGACACAACAATCCAGCTACAATTTCTGGTCAAATGTTTTCAGATTGGTTCTATTTGTTATAGTAAAAATCTTTTAACTAAATTTAGTTAAAAGATTTTTCTATACAAATAAAAAGGCAGCGCTGTTACAATGATGTTGTGAATTAAGTGTGTTTTCCGTGTTGGTGAACTAAGATTCAAAGAATATAAAGAAATTAGTGGAATTGGTGAAAGAAAAAAAAGAAACATAGAATCTTGAATTTGGAGGAAAATTGAAAGATAATATTCGGGTTTACAATAAATTGCCGAGTTGGAAGATTGTAAAGTTACACTTGGCCGAACAGATCTGTTGTTGACTGTTGTTTGGATGAGAAATAAGATTAAAGAATTAAAGCAAAAAAAAATGAAAAATTACACGTTGATTGTTTACTGGAATAGAAGACTAATTAAAGATTAAAGAACTGTTTTTACAATTAACTTTGTTAGAATTAAAAGATTTTTTATTAAGATTTTTTGATTTTTTTCATTAAGAACAGCTTTTATAAAAGATGTAGAAGCAAACATTGAACCATAGTAAAACAGCTATTAGATTTGAGTTAATTTAACATTCGTGATTTCCTGTTTGATTTCTCAGATTTGTTTATGGTTCAATGGACAGTATTTTACATTGATTTTTCTGTTCTGATCCCAAAAGTGGTCTAAGAACCGGCATATTCTTAGTCTAACATTATATATATATATATATATATAATATATAATATAATATAGCTAATATAAAATAGTATATATTATATATATATATATACATAGTAATTTTACCTCGCAGACAAAAACAATCACTAGATTGTTTATTCAAAATATCACTGACTAGTATGTTAAGGCTGGAAAGGACAACTCAGTGCTGATTACTACTACATACAAAATTATTGTCAAAGAGGGATCCAACTGAATATATTAATTAACACTGAAATTTCTGAATTTTTGAAAATGAGAAAGGCCCGGCAACTCAAAATTTGTCCGACCAAGAGGGGGGGAGGGGGGGGGGGGGGGGGGGGGGGGGGGGGGGGGGGGGGGGGGGGGGGGGGGGGGTAAATCAATTTACTATACCACCAGAGACCTCACCTAGAAACTTCCAGTGTTCTACACGCTACCTAAAAATACAGTAAGGACCGATTCGCAACCCTCGCGGCCTGGACGACCCATTGTTTTCCAGCTACGATTCACCAACAGAAAAGGAATTTCAAAGCTTCGTTGACCAGGCTTCCAATCTGCAACCGTTGGCCGAAATCTTTATCAATTCACACATAAAACGGACAACCAATTACTTCATTGACAGACTATTCTGAAATACCCCAGCCTCTGGACGGTTTGAATTAATTTTGGCTACAGTTGACGGGGAATCATTGTACACAAATATTCCTCATGACGGATGGAATAAGAACTGTAGAACATCTTTTTAAGTCTTAAGACCTAGGAATTCGAAACCTTCTACTTTCTTTTTTATCTGCCCTAGTTGAGACCTTAGTATACTTACCATGAATAATTTTAGATTTAAAAACAAAAATATACTTACAAAGAAAGGAAACCCGCAATGGGAAAGCCAAGAATGGCACCTTCATCATGCAAATTTATTTTTGGGACTTGCTGGAACAAAATTTTTTAACATCTCACAATTAAAACCGTTAGTATTGGTTCCGATTTATTGACGACTATTTGTTTATTATTTTGGCAACATGGCGATGGATAGTTTAACACATTTTATTCAACACAATTAAATGTCTAATTTGCAGTTTTAAATACACTTTCGAATATTTCTAAAATCTTGTTTACGTTTTTAGATGTCGATGTGTTTTTAGAGCAGGGACACCTAAAAACGAAAAATCCATGTCAATAGATACAAAATCCAATGCAGTATTTTAACATTACTCATAGCTGGCATCCTGGTTTTACGTTAAAAATATCTATTCCCGAAAAAGTCTAACTATTAGAGCAAAGAGGGCTCTGCTCTAATAATCAGGATTATTATTGTCACACTGAAAAAGAATTAAAGAAATGTTTTAAGAAATTAGAGGATATCCTAACAAAATTGTAAATGATAACATGCAAAAATCAAAAAAAACTCTACTCCTAGGAAGTTATAAAAACCATAGGAAAATTTTATTACCACCCTAATCGATCCAGGGCTCATACAAAATTAATGTAGTAGCAGTAATATAAAACTAGCAAACAATATTCTACAAGCTTCATCCTGTAACCAAAAATGTGTTTACTAATCCTACCTTAAAGTAATTTTTAAAAAGCCTCAAAATTTGAAAAGCATATTAGTAAGACCAAAACTACCCTCTGACGAGCTAACTCGAAAAATTTAAACACCAAACTTTTGGCGGTGAACCCCTGTTTTTAAGCCTCGCTGCAAAACATGTAATTTAATTAGTAAATGTTCCAAAAATCATTTCTGTAGCAGCACAACGACAAAGAAATTATCCGAGTAGAGTTGGTATAAATGACTGTGAATCCAGCAATGTCATTTACCCGAATTGGTCATGTAAAGGACCGCGTCCGAAGGACTACATTAATCTAGTCCATAAACTCCATTGCCACATTAGAGATGAACGCAAAATTCCGCAGCGATACAAATCTTTAAAATTATAAATCAAAGTCCTAATTTCGGCCCATGCAATGGAGCATAACAAAAAATTCGGATGAATGCTTTTCTCTAAAAAGTATTAACAAAATTCAGATATCCCCCCATAAAACTTAAAATAAAATTATTTAGGGGAATAGCTCAATCAAGAGGGTGCTACAAACTAAAAATCCGGATGGTCTAAATTTAAGGTACGGATAGCAGTATGTATAAATTACACTTTACAATTTTAATTTATAAAACATTACACATTTAACTGACAAATTTATTTTAATCAACTTTATATTCGTTGTAATTACGCCAAAATTATTTACTCTTTTGTATCTTTAATTCAAAATTAGTTTTATTAACTTAATGACGTTTCTTTTTGTTTATTCATTTATTTGTTGATTATTATTTACTTATTTAACCCCTACTGGTATATATCTCGTATGAAAATGTCTTGATACGACGAAATCTAGAGAATTTTTATGTTCTTTTTATTCTATTTTTTTTCGTATCTTGGGTGTTATTTGAAGATATATATATATTATATATATATAGTTCTATGTAATATATTATATTATATATTTACATTTTTATGATGGCTTTACTTGTATTTTATAACTATCTAAAATCTCTATATAATTTTTTAGAGACCAATTCTAAACTAAATAACGTTTTATTAGTTTTAAAGCTCAAATCTTTTAGAAAAGCGGCTATATAAAAGATAAAATTTTAATAAAAGTTAAAAAATCCCGCATAGTTTGGTGTACTAGATTGATGCTCCCCCATGCATAGTCCAAACTCGACTTTGTCCAGGAAGGTGGGCACACAGTTTACGTGTCATCGTTCCCTGGACAAATAGTAGAAACTGAACTGGACGAGCGTTTTTTTTTACGTTAGGGTAAGTATAGCACAGCTCGTTTCGAAGATAAGAATCCATTCCACCTTTGTCAGACGTGGAGGTAATAACAACATAAATAAATAAAGAACAGAAAGAAGAAATAACATGGAAAGAAAAGGGTCCAAAACATACCCAAAAGCGGTTTGAAGTCCGAGCCACAAATAGTAAAGAATACTGGTTCCCAACTGCAGCACTGTGGTGGTGTAAGTGTTGCGATTATCTTTGTCATTACATTGTGATTTATGTGTAATAAGAACGTTGCCAAAAAAAAAAAATTTCTATTAAAATTTTCCACTTTAGTTCTATGTCAAAGAACACAATGTTAATGTGGATAACACAATACGAGTGTCAGCTGTCCACAAAACAGTGTGTGTGTGTGTGTGTGTGTGTGTGTGAGTGTTGTTGTGTGTTGTGTGTGTGTACGGGACTAGGTTGACGTATTACGTCGTGAGTGGGATTTCCTTGATATGTAGGTGAACTATGACAGCAGCTGGAATACTCGGTATTTGTTGTTTATTCCAGAATAATAACTGATAGACCTATTTGATTTAAAAAAACTGCATACTCGGCTGTTTGAAGTGCCACCAATAAAACCTGCTCCTGCTCTTTTTAAAACACTGAACATTATAGTCATTTTTATTACGTTATGTGACACATCTATAATTGGAGAGATTGATGGAAAAATGTCATTTCTTGTCTGACCTGCACCGATATATTTAAGCGAAATGACTTATAGACTTTAAATCTTTTGCATGTACTTTTTATTTCTATGTGGATGCAACAACGGAGTTTTTGATAATGGTGCATGTCACTTTCAGTGGTATTTGGCAGAGTGGTAGTGGAATAATTCCAGAATTGATCTTTATTGCCAAACCAACCTTCAACAATAAAATAGTGGAATAAAAACATTTTCAAACGATACCGCCCAGACCAATTTGCGTGCTATACAATCGTTCGAACGACGATGGGACGTGGGCTGTGGCCGTGTGTTCCGATTTTAAAATTAATAAATTGTTATTTATAGATGAAATCCTGTATATCTTAATATTCCGGCAGGAGCACCTCGAGTGATTTTAATGAGTTATAGATTAGTAGTTATTACCACGCAACCTCGGTCGAAATTCTGTTACAGCAAACGTTGAGTGGGCGCATAATCCTACCTTATTTTAACAAACATTTCTGTAGAGTTAAATGTGACCTCCTTCGGTTTTTACAAGATGGATATGAAGATTACTAACCAAACAATGTAATTTGTACGAAGTAGTGATGGTGCCTGTAAATTATGACGAACCTACTTTATTCGATAACAATCTTTTAGATTTAATTTTTATATACATGAAAGCCTGAATTTTTTTAAGATGAACATTATTTGTATTAGGATTAGGATAGGATAGAGTACCAGGATGTCCGCATTTGTAACGTATAAACAACAATTTCAATGTCGCTCTTAAATTTAAGTGGAAGAGGTTTCTTTGAAAACTGGAAGTACAATATAAGTGAGGATTGTAACACCCAATTTTACCTGGCAGCACTTGACGTCAGACCCACACAATACAAGTGAAGACTACTGGGAGAGTAAGGTGAAATTTATTGTAAGAATACAATCTATTTTTAAAATCCTTGCATGGTCTTTTACTCAATAATTATAAATTTACTGTTAGTTCACATTACAGATTTTATAACTAAATTGGAATTTATGTTACAGATTTTATAGTCTTTTTTTTGAAATTCTACAAGTATAATTAGCTAATTACTGTATACTAGCAGTTTACAGCGAGTTTAAAAAATTAAGTATATAAAACGTTTAATGTATGCAAATGACGTGAACACATTAAGTATACCAAATCGTTAAAACATACAGGTGTGAAAAATCTGGTATGACTAATATATATATTGAGAGAACACATTCAGGTTTATAAAAACTCTTGATATATAACAACGATGTGAACAGTCGTCAGATATAATCTAAAAACGATTATATAATATACCGTGAATGAATCACATTAAAATAATTTGTTTGTGCCATTGTTTAGCATTAAAATATTTAATGTTTGTTATTTTACGAATTTCAATATTTTTCCCGCAGAATATAATGTCTTTTCATTACATTTATATAACATGAATGTGTTGTCAGAAACATAATTTAGATTTAATTATCGATCACTAAAGATAGCAATTGTGATTCAGTTGAAGGCGGATTGTAAATCGAAAGCACTAAATTAATAAAATAATGAAAACAAATCACCAAAACGGTTTCAAATTCGAACATCTTTACCTTTTATCGTATCTGCCTTGTTCTGAGACTTCCTGTGAACTATTTATGTAAACTGTTACTATATTCGCTTCAATTCAGCCCTTTGAAACAGTTATTCCGTGTGTTATTGGTAATACAGTCCGTTAAACAAACAACTAATTAGTTACAACAAAGCGTGCCCAACAAACTGCCCGGCTTCTATTTATCAAACTGTTGTACGTTTAAGGTTATTGGAAATGTGCTAATTGTTTATAGTATTCTTTACACGATTTTGTACAAAACCATTATGTCCATCAACACCTAATTCATGAAGTTATGTTGCAGTATATAAAATGTACAAACAATATTTTCCGATTGACTAATACAACTCTCTGTCACCATTAAAGTTGCCAGTGGTCGTGTGGTTAAAACCCGACATCACAACACATCAGCCCTTGGACAACTTGTGGTATCGATTCAGTTGTCAGAATATCACCATATACGAGAAGATAAATCTACTCTTAAGTGTGGCCTTCGTAAAATAAGAGATTCTTCTTATTCATATAGCAAGCAGACACTAATGCTTGACTTATTGCACTTGATTTTTTCATAGTTCTCCTGTAATATTGCATTAAACGAACAAACTTTAAATAGTAATTTAGAAGAAAATTTGTTACTTCAGAAATGCGATGATGCACGTTAATTTTTAATATCTGCTGTTTCATGTGTTCGGGCAGTAAATGTGTTTTGTATCAATCCCATTTTTAAATTTTTAATACTAGTGTTTCTCTATTTTAATGCACTAGAGGCTCATAATTTAAAATACCGAATTAAATTAACTTTTAAATTTGAGATACATGAGAACCGCTAAGAATTCAATGAGATGAAATACGCAGAGACGGTCTTGGGTTTAATTACAACTTCATACATGGGTGCTCCATGTTTCATACCCACAGATGTTTTCCATTCACATAATTATTTTTCAACCAACGTATAAAAAGTAACGTCTTACTTCTTACGTATTACTTGTTGATAAATTCAGATACTTATTAAGTTAATATGTGTAATAGAAACATATTATTCATTGGTTATTTTACCAAGGAATTGAGATTGTTTAAGGTGAACGTATCAAAAAATTGTACTAGATAAAAAATATTTCAGAGGGATATTCTGTTTTAAATTATATTTAATTTTCAATATTTGGTTATTTCCTTAATTTCAGTTTAATTAAGAAGAGGAAGGTTAGCGTATAAAAATGTTTTAATTAAAATGGTATCGGCTTTGCTGTAAGACATGGAAAGATTTTTTTAAACTATTTTTACAATTTAAAAGCACCGGTTTTAGTTTATTATAATGTGCTTACGTTAATTTTTCGTTTGTAAAAACTGTCGTAAGAAACCACTTGGTAATAATACATCACCTTCACGGACTTACAATTAATATGTTCAAATATCTTTTATTCGGTTTCAAATTAAAATCCCCCCATCGCCACATTTACGAAGGGCAGGACAGTTCAAGTTATAAATTTTAATGTTATAAAAATTATTATACGACGTAATGTTAAACAAGAAATAACAAACAAGCTGTGTAGGAGTGTATAACAAAATGAAAATTTAGAGTCCATATTCAATTCAGGCCTCACTGATTCTGTAACTTATTTCTACACAGCGTGCCTTGGGATAGACCGAGAGGTCTGTATGGATTTAGAAATATGCTTAAAAAGCTGCAGATCATGCAGTCACATGTTATTGTCAGTAATTTAGATACAGCTACTCTGCCTACTTATAATTACCTCAAGGGGGACTACGTGCAGAATTAAAAAATATTAAAATTCGGATATTAGGCTCTTGATTTTGTCTGAATAAAAAAGAAACATATATCATCATTCTTTAAAAAGAAATTTGGTCCAAAATAACTAAACAGGTTGTTGGTATTTTATGACACAATAAGACTAAGTAAAGTATGGATTACATTTAAGTAAACAATCGCAATATCAAAAGAAAACAAGTATACATTGTTACTACTAATAATAACAGAATAGTTGTAATGTTTTACTGAGAGCCACTCTCTCACTCAAAATACTTTAATGGAGTTATGTTGCTTGACTGCTGATTAACAAACAGCTAACTGTAACAGTTTAACTAGAAGCTCATTAATGTCATTTTTTGAAATGATCTGTAAAGATTTGTTATATGTCAGTTGCGTTTCCAAGTTGTTCTTTAAAATCTGCTTTACTTATTTATATTATGCAATAAAAATACCAATTTAATTAGAACACTTATATTATTAAAATTTTCAACTAATTACTACATATATTCGGGTGAAAGCTAACCAGCTCATTGTTTGTCAATTTGACTTAGCATTTTATCCGCAACAGTAAGAATGTTTATAGAAGTATATTATAATATACTGTATTTCCAAAAAAATTTAAAATTCCAATTTCTCAACTCAATATATCGAATTAAAGGTAAGATATCATTAAAATTAACTCTTTAGAATGAATATATTAAAAAGTAAGTAAAACCTATAAAATCATGCAAATTAGGTGATTTTAATGATATTTCTAGATATGACATGAAACCAAATATTCCGCTATATACGTACCTGTAATATACAGGGTGGTATACGAAAATTATGCAGAAAACATGTGGAAGATTTACTTCATACATGTAAAATAATGAAAAAGGTTTATATAAAACATGGTTCGGGAATGCTTCGGTTAAGGCGAAGTCACGACTAGCCAAAGATTTCGGCCGGAATTCAGCTCACCATGTAATAACAATTTCCGTCCTGAAATTCTTGGGTAAGGTAGATTTAAGGGCGAAATTCAATTCTTTATGACGATTTTTACCTGATAAAATTGAATAAAACAGTTCCCAGAACTGTAAGCTTAGTTAGTTTTTAGCAAACAGCTAGTATAATAAAATTCATGAAATGGAGTGTAAAGTAAATTTTATTAAAGTTATAGAAAATTTTATTCTGGCACAAAACGGTGTAAATAAAGTAACACAGAAAACGAATAGAACCACTGCAAAAATACTGTATTTCTACGGCAAGTTTTTGGAAAAAAATAATTACTGCAATCAATTAGTATTTATTTTATTTGATTTTGATCAGAACAGTGTAGGTGTTGAATAAAAACCGATATTGGTTGTACTATTAATAACGTTTTATAATTTAAAGCATACTATTTTTTAAGATACTTAAATTTACGCTTCGTGGAGGATGGGTTTTGTAATATCATTCCACATAATTCTTCCAGTTGAAATCCTTAATGGTGAAAACTAATCTAATATAATTTTTATTCATAACATTACAAACATCACCTTTTACAGTTTACAATAACATTTTTCAATTATCTATTTAAAAAATTACATTCCTACTAAGCAAGTTTATCAAATTCCAATTCTTACATGAAATATTATTCAAGTTTATGTAGATTTATTTTAGCAGTGCACTTCAGCTGCTACTGGACACGGGTTTACAGGGTTGATCTAATTTGATTGAAAACACAGAATGGTGTTTTCCAGGACATTTTTATTTCATATGTTTGGCAATACAATAAGCAAGCTATTCAACAATGACTATGATTTGAATTGTAGAATTAAATAGATTTTCTGAGAACTAACAAATGAGTTTTCAGTTCATGTGGCGTACTGCCTCCTGTTTCTTTAGTAACTGGAGTTTTCAGCCTGTGTAAGTATTGTGTTTTATCTTGTAGGTTAACTTACTGAATTATTGGTTTAGATAATGCCACACATTGGTTTGTAATTAAAGAATAAATCTAATATTGTGTTTATTTATCGTGTATGTGAAGAGGTAGTGTGCTACTGCCACTGTTTGAAGAATACACATATGAAGTTACCCTTACCGGTATAATTGAAAATATAGAATACAATTAAGTGATTTCTTACGTCCACGGGGAAACAATCACTTCCTAGTGCAAAGTTCCAGTATGACATCTCTTACCAAACATGATGTTAGTTGGTAGAGGAAAACGTTGCGTGCTATTAGAAAATTAGTTCCAGTTATTAGTACAAAGACGTAATTATAAAGAGTTTAGCAGTTACGCAAAGTAATAGTATGGAGTACCCTCCAATATTCCATACCATAAACAAAAAAATACTGCATTTACAATTAAGGTGTTTCCAAGTTAGTCTGCAATTAATTATTTAAGTATTTATTTAATTTGCTTACAGAACGGAGTGGAAATGAAAAAAAATATGTTAGTTACTTTGCAATGAAGGAGGAGGAGCCTCTTCTTATTGAGAATATTCAATTTTCTATTATTGTTTACAAAAGGAAAAAGCTAAAACAAATTCTCGCAATAAGTTTGTGTATTTTTACTACGAGGCCTTTCAAAATCAAAGATGCCATCATTAATGGTGTTGTTGAATTATGAGTTTTCCCTTTTTGTAAAATAATAGAAAAAATTTTAGTTACTATTAAAATTTTTTTAGAACTCATATTTTAGGGGTACGTGGTGACTTTAATTCATGATTACAATTGATTTTGCAATAATCTTCCATCATAAATCATATCAATTGAATCCTTAATGGTGAAATTAATTATTAATTTTACCTTAAAGTTAATATAATAATAAGATGGCCAGGTTGAAAAACAGTTCTAATGTTTAAACCTTGTTCCGTTTTGTGTTTTGAAACGTATGAAACCCTCAGTGTTTTGTTGTTCAACTAAAAGGGTAAGAAATACGAAAAGAAGGTAATCTTTTATATTTATGTTACATGAGTAATAGCTTTAAGGGATTGAAGTCTTTTTAATGTATAAAAATTGGAATTTGTCTAAGAATAATATTACAAACTTTTTAATGTGTATTTATCTTTACCAAAAATAATAAAAAAAAACGTGTTTAATTTATAAACAACAAGAATTTCGTGAACTATTAACTGTATGTTTAGACTGTTACAAACTTTCTCATGTTTTGTTCTAAAATTTAATATTTGCGCCTTAATTACATAACTGCCCTATATGTTTTTGACTGTCAATGGCTATTAATTTCAATTTAGTGACCAGAGATTCCGTTCGTAGTTATCTATGTACTTCAGTTATCTTTGAAGAGATGCATTTGCCATAGACAATTGTTATACAAAATATTGTTACTGCCTGAAAAATAAAATTGTCTAAAACGTTATCATATAAATCATAACCGGTCAAACGTCTAAGAGGCAACCCCTATTTATAGTTTCATACGTGCAGGAATTGTTGTGGGACGAGGCACACAATACAAGGAGATTGTCACCGGAGCTTGGCGCGGGGCACTGCGCTAACTTCAGCTACTACAGTGTGGTTCTCGCAAGCAAGTTCATCGTTGATTATTGTATAAGTCCTATATTTAAAAAGTTTTAATTTTTTATTGCCTTTAAAATGTGGTGAACTTAACAGTTATGATAACTATGTGCCAAGCATAAGATTTGTCTTCATGTCTGAATAGATTTTTCAGTATTATTTGTTTCAAGTAGGCCTACGAATATTTTGGTGAGTGGCATTGCAAAATTAAAAGAAACATCAGGAATCTGAAAACACTTTCCATCGGTACGTGTTTAAAGAATAGAACACTGCATTGTTCAAGGATTGTTATGTAACCTCTTCTTCGGGTGTAAACATATTTTAAGGACGTCATGAAATAAGCAAGCACGAACCATGATAGGCGGTATTACAATCAACTTCACTTAAGTCTTACACAAATTAAAACAGAAAAAACTGTTGATTACGGTTTTTTTTTTTTGTTGCGATTTAAGCATTTTACCTGACAAACCTATTTCGTGTGTGTGGAGTCCAGAAACAACCCGACAGTACAGTACAGGCACACTACACATAACAGGCATTGGCCAGATATATATTAGCCTCTACTTCTCCTAAAAGCCTTCCACGCCATGTTCGTTCTAATTTTCACATGCTATTATATTCTTCCCTTCAGCGTATTTTATTTCTGTTCTTGCTGGTGAATCTGATATATTATTGATACTGTTTGTCCATACCAAAAATTCGTTCTTACTTTATTGTAATAATAACACTCGACATAAACGGTAAAAGTATTAAGTTAAACCAACAGTCTTGTTAAAATAACGACTAAGAATCAGTAGATAGGCCGGTAGCAATAGCCTATGACACTATATGTCCGGATTGTTACAAAAACTCCTCTACAAGTGCATGAGGCACATTTCGCCTTTATATTCGTTTATATGACTTGAACATTAGTAATAAACCCATGAAGTTATTATTGAATACTGATATAGAGAACTCCAAAAGTCAAACAAAGACAGCTTGCTTAGTGAAAGCTCTTGTTGATTTGCTAATACGGATAGCGGTCCAATTTTTTTTCAAATGGCAATAGTCATTTCATCCAGGGTACCCATTTTTCAATGTTATATATTTAAGATGGTTATATATAATTTGCTAATGCCTATTCCTAATCCGTTTTTAGTTTCTTCGGCGTACTGTACGTATGCCGGCCGCACAATGCCTAAGGAGAATTACCAAATTCAATAATTTATATGTACACATCCTCAATTTATTTCCTTAATTAAAAATAATTAAATAATGTCATCAAACAAATTGTTACGATCTACCTTGTTTGCAACGATGTTGAAAATAAGAATTGCCTTACTTTTGTTATGCTTTCATTCTATGAATGTAAACCAAATTGTAAATTTCTAGAATCGTTTAGACATGCCAGCAGTGTCCTTTAGATCTGTTATCTCGTATTAATTTTTATATGCTCGGAGACTTTTGATAAAAGACACTATACTGTCTATGTTTATGTTTTGTGGTTTTGCGAAATAAAATTATGTTTTGTTAAATTTCTGAAAACTCAGTTTTTACTTAAGCCGTACTTTACAATTATGAAAAATCAACTAAAGAGAAAACACTTATTAATATAGCTAGTTTCATTACGTAAATAAAATAAATGATGGGAAAATACTTTAACGATATTGATGAAAATAGAGTTTTGCTGAGAAAAACACAATTTTCCAGCGAATAGTGGAATATTTTCCTAGCACATGAGGTGGGTGGTGTAGTCCCAGGCGGATATAAGCAATATGTGTTCCAATAACGCCGCCATTAGCGTAATAGCCGGGAAAACGGCAGGATCAGGGGCCTGTGATCTGCTTCTCAGTTTCCCATGTGTAGCATATTGAATAACATAATGTATTTAAAAATGTATTTTATTAAATACTGTTGGGAAAAATTTATAATGTGAAAATATTTTATAATTTAATTGGTGATGTGAAAATGTAGGTAACCTAAATTATGTTAATTTCTCAAGAAGGAATCTGCGGATGTAGGGCGGTACAGTAAGACAAGCAGATATTTTCTTGGTACTCCAGGTCATTATACAGGTTTACAATGAGATGTATAAAACTTATGTTCTCTCTGACCTTGTGATTGGATCGTGGGAAGTAAATCAAAGGCTGTCGTTTATAGTTAGCACTGGTTAGTGGAAGGCGATCGGTATGAAAAACCTACGATACGCGCTGTCTTGCCGCGTCTTTATGAGTATTCCCAATTAACTGTTAGTGGTTTGTGTTTTTCTTTATATACGCGCTCCAGAGTCCTGCGGCGGGAATATTGCCGTAAGTAGGAGGTCTTTTATATTTCTATAATTATGAATTTCGGATGGGAGTTTTGTTGTCAACTAATTTTAGATTTTCTTTTTACCGGGATATTTTAGTAATTTTTTAGACAAAACGGAAACAAGAAAATTGTTAATTATCACTCATTAATTAAAGCAAGTGTTTTAAGAGGAGTAATTTAATTTCAAGTATTTGTGTGAAGTAACGTCTTCAACTTTAATATTAAGTTTAAAAGTTACTTGTAACAACAATTTAATATTCAACAGTCAAAAATAAGTTCGTATAAATCTATGTACACATTTTTTAATAATTTATATTAAGAGTGAAACAGTTTTGACGTAAGTGGTACGAAGAAATTTCGGCGGAAGTTTTTAGTTCAGTTTTATTTTGCCCACGTCTCATAATGTATACAATTACATTTTATTTTTTATTTAAATAATAATATTTAACGTTTATAAGGATAAAAAAACGAGAATTTTTACATTGTGCTAACATTTATTTCATCTCATAGTTACAGATTTTAATTAAGAAAGTTACATGTTGTTTTATATAGTTATATCAGCGTTAGAGTGTCAAACAGTTTTTGTTACAATCGCATTTAAATATTTAGTTTATTAACAGAATAAACTAGTATTTTATATTGGATAAATGTCTTTATAATTCTTCTTTTTTTCTTAATTTTTATGAATGGTACTGTACATTTTATGAAATGTATATTGTACATTTTATGGAAATCTATTGAGTTCAAATTATACTTGAAAATATGGATTTGAATCTGATGCTACAGTTTATATGTATTATTTCAGGAGATTCTCACCAACTTTTGTTGTAAACTTATTTGAAAGTTAAAAACAGTTTTGTGACGTATATTTTTAGGACTAATGTGTATAGTTCAACGTTTCCTACTGCAAATGCTGCATATCTGAGAAGCGTTTTATTGGGGTAGAATTGAAAACTATAAATCGCTGTTGTCAGCTGTTATAAGTTAAAATGCTGTTCTTTCCCAACATTTAAATTAATAGGATCATAATATAAAAAGTTAAGTAGAGGGGACTATCATTTATATGTTTATCAAGAATGTTTAGTAAATTATAATGAGACCTTTCTAATTTACCTTTCATAAGAAAGTTTTATTAAATTTTTCCCAAAAAATAATGGGAATTTACTGGATGACAATTTTGCATCTTAGTCCACCTCATAAAGGTGAAGAATAAGAAGTTTATTTTCTAATGTAAGAAATTTCTAATAACAAAGGGTGAACTTTTACCATTCATTTAATTAA
>NW_025785372.1:0-8375 GCF_021130785.1 Homalodisca vitripennis
TACCCCCCTCCCCCCGTTACCGGGGCTATAAACCCCCAAAATTTTGTTAAGTGAAAATTTAAAATGGGGGATTGCAAATAAGTTTATTAAAAAAAACATTGAAACTACCCCCCATTTTTGGAAAAAAACGCTTTAAAAAGGGCCCAAAAATTTTTTCTTTTTTTAAAAAAAAAAAAAATAAAATTAACAGGGGAATTTTGGAAAAATTATTATTTTAATATACTTTTCCCCCGTGTTAAGTTAAGGGGGGGAAGAATAAATAATCTTTTTTCCCAAAAAAAAAAAAAGGGGAAAAAAAAAATTTCAAAAGGTTTTTTTTTGCAAATAAGGTTTGTCATGCAAAACAAATAAATAAATTTTAAAAATTTAAAAAAGGGTGGAAATAAAAAGTTTTTAAAAAAAAAAATTTCCCAGTTAGGGGAAAAGGGGGAAAAAATTTTGGGCCGGGGGAGCCTATAAAGGGCCCCTTTCCTGTTTCGGGTGTTTTGGGGGAAACCAAGTTTTATCGAAATTTCCTAACCCAATTTACCCTTTTTTTTAATTTTATTCCTGAAAAACCCCAGACAAATGTTGTTTAATTTGGGGGAAATACAAAAAAAATTATTAGGGGGAATGTTTTTTTTTTTTTTTTTTTTTGGCAAATTTTTTTTTTTTTAAATTTTTTAAAAAAAATTTTTTTGAAAATTAAAAAAAAATATTTTTTTGAAACAAAAGGGAAAAAAAAAAAAACAGGGAAAGGGGAAAAAAGGGGAAAAAAATTTCTCTTTTTTTAAAAAAAAAATAATTTTGGGTGTTTTTTATTTAAGTGAAAAGTCCCGATATAGATTAAAAAAAAACCCCGGGGAAAAAAAGGGGGCCCCCATGGGGGGGCCCGGAAAAAATTTAAAAACCCCTCCCTGGTTTTTTTTCGTATTTAAAAAATTTTTTTTGATGATAGTCCCCCGGGTTCCTCTACCCAAAGGGGGTGCCCCAAAAATTTTTTTTTTAGCGATTTTTAAAATTTTTATTGATTTTGGGGCCCGGGGAAAGAATTTTTTAAATGGTGGGGGTTTTTAATAGGGGGGGGAACATTTTAAAAACTTTGGTTTTTTTAAAAAAAACTAAAAATTTAAAAAATTTTTACCTTTTCTGAAATCTTAAAAATTTAAAAATTAAAATTTTTTAACAAAAATTTTTTAAAAAAAACCCGTTAGAGGAAAAAAAAAAAACCCTTCCAAAATTACAAAACCCAAAAGGGGGGGAAAAACGTTTTGGGAAAATTTTTCCCTAGGGGGGAAATTTAATTTCTTTTTTCTTTTTAAAAAAAAGGTTTTTTTTAAAAAAACGGAAAAAAAAAAAAAAATATTTTCGGGAAATTTTTTTTTTTTTTTTTAAAAATTTTAAAAGAAACCCCTTTTCCCCCCGACCAAAAAAAAAATAACGCCCCCAAAAATTTTTATGCAAATTACTTTTTTCAATGCTTCAAAAAAAAAAATTTTTAAGGGGCTTTTTCCCCCATTGGGATCCCCTTTTAAAAATGGTAATTTTTAAAAACCCAAAAAAATTTTTAACGGGGGGGATGTATATTTTTTCCCAAAAAATTTTTTTTGAAACCCCCAAAATTTTTGGTTTTTTTCCCCTTTTGGGTTTTTGAACAAGTTAAATTCCCCTTTTTTGGGTTTTTTTGCGGCTGCCTCTCTTTTTCTCCCCCAAAAGTTTTTAGTGATCGTCAGCAAAAAAAAAACAACTTTAAAACCCCCCAAAAAAATTAAATTTTTTATGTATTTATTTTTTTTTAAACCGAATTTCCCCCTTTTAAAAAATTTTTTTGCCCGTCCTATGGGCCATGGGGGCCCGGGGGGGATCTTATCAAAAAAAAAGGGGGGAAAACCTTTTGAGAACCCGGGACAAGGGGGGAAAGAACTGTTTAAAAAATGCAAGGGGCAGATAGGATTCGAACCGCGGGGGCTCTAAACCCGATCAAAGTCCAACCTCTTAGACCATGGGGAAAAAGGGAAAATTTCCCCCCTTTATTTTATTATTTTAAAAAAGTTATTTATAAGATAAAAAAAAATAATTTTTGGGGCCCCGGGGGTTGGCCCCGCTTCCCCTTTCCCCGATTTTTGTTTTTTACCCCCCCCCTTTTGTTTTTTTTTCCCCCTTTGGGGGCCCCCTGAAAACCCAAATTTTTGGCCCCTTTTAAAACCCGGTTTTAAGGGTTTTTTGGGAAACCGGGGGAACCCGGGGCCCCAATTTTATTTTTTTTAAGTTTTTTTTTTAGGGTTTTGGAAATTTTTATTTTTGGGAAAAAAAGCTTCCCCTTTTTTCCCCAAAAAATATATTTATGTTCCTACTATTTTTGACTATTCTGGCAATAAATTAATATGACCTCGAGCTATAAAAGAAAATTTTTTTGTAAAATGTGTTTTTTTGAGGCTTTGGTACACAAAAATTATTTACATTTCTTAATTCATTTCTGCTTTATTTACATTTTTCGGCATTACCCACTTCTCATAAAAAAACAATTTTAATACTTTATAAATGTACATATAAACGAAGGGGGGGTTTGATTTGTTCATGCTTAAAAATAAGGGATAAAATTTTTCCCAAAAAATTAGCTTTGGTCATTAGTCTTATAAAAATCTTTTGTATTGTTATTAATGTTCCAAAATTTATGATATACGTTCCGCCCCAGAAAGGGAGAGAGCGTAATCAACCCTTTTCTTGAATTAAAGAAAAAAAAACCGGGGCCAAGTACGTCTGATGGGCATAATTGTCAAAGGGAAAATTATAAAACGAAGTTGATTAATAAATTTTCCCTTCAAAATTGCTATATTTTTCGTTTCCAATTTAGTTCCCATCTAATACAATTCCCAATACTTAATAGTATCCCCCCCCCTAATTTTTGAAACAAAAATCATCACAAAAGGGTTGGAACCTCTAAGCAGTTTAAACATTTCACTAACGGATTTCGAGTTGTTTTTTTTTTCCCCTTTAGGCTAAAATGTATATAATTTTTTTTTCTCGGACTGAGCACCATCTTATTTACTTGGAACCAACCCAACCCAAAATACAGATCGAATTGATATGCTGCTCTACATCAAACGAATATTTTCAATATAACACAAGGCAGTGTCGTCAGCAAAAAATGTAACATATCCTTTTTTGAATTAGCATTGCTAAGATCATTTATGTAAATAAAAAACAAAAATGGGGGCCCAAAACCGATCCCTGGGGGACTCCGTGCTTTAATTTCCCCAAAATTATTGTGTATTAGCAGTTACACACAATTTATTTTCTTCAAGGATTAAACCAACTGTTCAAATTTTCATTTTATCTATTATAGAAACACACTAAGCAGAGAGTTTGGCTAAAATTATTTTTATTGTCACGCAAAAATTTCCTTTATAAATGGAAATACTTCGGCTATTTAACGTTATCGGGAAAAAAAACAAGACGTGGACTATGGTTGTTTAATACAAAAAAGTTTAGAAAAAGCGTAAAAGGTTTCTTTAAAGAACTTCAGCTTTGACACCACACAGGGCCCGGGGCAGATCTCCGCGCAATCATAAATGTGCCGTACCATGGGCATTCTCAGTTACCATACAAAAAATCTGTACTAGTCGGAAGTCCATGTCATCTACCCCAAAAAACCCCCCTCTCGAGTTAATTACCTCTACAAGTTTATGTCCAACCGAAGCAAAACAAACCCGAAGTATTTAGCAAGTAGTTCATATAAATAGATTGCTCTCGAGGGTATCGGTTTTAAACTCGTTGTTTCTTAGCTTTTACAAAAATTAATTTTAAATGAACAGTTTGATTTTATTAGTCATTAACTAAATCAATGTCATTGAAATTCATCTAAATGTAGGTAATTCTTAATTTATAATTTCATTATATAATGGAATCGTTTACCTCAATACGCCCTACAACGAAAGAAATTAGGTCCCCTTATTCTAACAACACATTATTTTTATCAACAATAAACCCTTCAATTTGTGGAAGAATGACCCACCATAAATAAAAACATAACAAGAAATTCTATAACCTCTTCGCTATAAACCAAAAAACCAAATCCAATAATAAAAAAATAAACAGGAATAAGTTGTATGATGTTCTAACATTAATAACGCACTGTGATGTGCGTTTCATTATAATTATTCATTGACAGCTTGATACGGATTGAAAATAGACTGAACTTTTTAATAATCTTTTGTATATTATGTTTTGCAATGTCACTGTCAATCTTTCAAAGTTTTTATCATTTGGGTTAGCCATTTGATTATTAGTTTAATATCAAACTTAAATGAATTGACTGAAAACCCAGATAAAATTACTATTTAAAAGAAATAAATTCCTATTATTAGCAACATACACAGAAATAAAGCTTACATGTCGGTCTCTAGTTACATTGGCACTTCTCGTACGGAAAACCCCGTCAACGCGCCAATATCATGTCTAAAGTGGCGGTCAGTAGTTAAAAAAAATCAGTTTCGGTCGGTAACAGAAAACCAAGACCAATGAATGGAACGAAACTGTTTTCTGACGTAAATTACCAGATTTCTCGTTATATGAGTTTTGCGTAAATGTAACCAAGCGGGATGTCCCGTAATGCGCGTGGTAAATTTTAAGTTTGTAATCCAATATTTAGATATCAGATTTCAACAATGTAGCCAGAAAAAGTTTACAGGGGGGGTATCCAGAAAATTGATATTTTTTCCCCAAAGTGGACAGATAGTAAAGCACAATTTTGTTCCTTAAAAAGTTCTTGATTCGTATCTACGAGGGTCATTCAATAATTAAAGAGAAAAACAGGTCTGGTACTTTTGGTACTTTTATAACTTTAAGTTGGCATCACTGGGATAAGCCCTGATTGATCAGCTGATTGATTAACATTGTTGTTTTTATAACTTCAAAAATACATTTAATTATGGCAAGTCCACTTGAAAATACCACTTTAGTTGAACAACGTTATTCGTTTTCTAGTTGCTGAAGTTGAAAACCATTGAATATATACTCTAGAATGACCAAAGTATACGTTGAAAGTTGTTTGCATTGTGAAATTTTTACAAGTCGGTAAAACAGTTCACAAATGGCCGAGACTCAGTGACTGACGAACACCGTCCTGGCCGACCAGTTGAAGTTTTAACTCCCTCACTGGAAAGTCGAATTAATGACGTAATTCGTGCTGGTCGCCGAGTCGCCGTAGAAATTATAGTTGAAAAAGTTCATGTGGGTATGGGTAACAATTCATAACATTATTAAAAACAAGTTGAAGTATCGCAAAATATGTGGAAGATGGGTCCCAAAGGAGTTGACACGCTACACAAGGAAACAAGTCCTCAACAAAATTTGAATATTTGATGAAACTTGCGTTCACTATTATGAGTCAGAATCAAAAAGGCAAAGCACGGAGTAGAAGAAAACCAGCTCACAGGTCAGGAAAAAAATTTCAAAACCCAAGCATTAGCAGAAAAAGTCATGTTGACGGTGTTTTTGGATGCTGAAGGTCCGATTTTTAGTGATTATATTGAAGAGCAGCTTGCAAGTAACAGTCAATACTACTCGGATATGCTTTTGAACAAGTAAAGTCAGACTTGACAGGAACATCGTGGATATCAGAGGAGAGGTGCGATTCTCCAACAAGACAAATGCACGTCCTCATACTGCTCAACTAATCCAAGAAACCATTACCAAAATGTGCTGGTTAGTACTGCCTCATCCCCCTTAGAGTCCCGATTTAGCACCAAGAGAAATACACTTGTTTGGTCTGCTGTAGGAGGCATTGCGTGAAAGAGGTTCCAGGATAACGAGGACGTCCGGAAGTTAGTGGGAGATTGGCTCAAACACCAAGATAAAGAGTTCTTTGCAGCTGATATAAAAAAGCTTGTAGTCCGTTGGAACAATTGCATAAATGTTCAAGGGGATTATGTTGAAAAGTAGTAAAAGTGTTGTTTTGTAAAAATAAACTGTTTCCTCTCTGGACCTGTTTGTCTCTTTAATTATTGACTACCCTAGTATGTTGAGAGGGATCTTTCAGCAGTACATGTCAGTAGTACTGAATTATTTAAATAATAATAATCGTTTACGAAAAAATTAATTGAAACAATTAGGTCCGGGCTCCTTGGACCCCTCGCTGGCCACGTCCTTGTTAGATTTATCGAAAATTGAAACTCTTAACTCTACAAGACACATAAAAAATGAGTTATGATACACTGTATTATTTGTTTGGATTAGATAAGATAATGAATATATCATCTTATATAACATAATTTTATCATGTATTTTATTTATCGAGACAGGAAGGCATATATTATAAACACACACACACACACACACACACACACACACACACACACACACACACCACACACACACACACACACACACACACACACACACACACACACAAGTATGGAAATGGAAATATATTACACCGAAAGTAGGTTAAAGAGTCTGAGGTAGACACTTTTTGTTTTGTTAAGTAAATTTCTGAGACTTACATATCTTTATATTTTTCCTTATCGGAGGAAGTAGGCAAACTTAACTGTGGCATCGCAAATACATTAGGCCGGAACTAGACACTTTCCGACAAATTAGGGTTTCCCCACAAGTAGGTTTCTGAGATCTACATCAAAGAAAAAATCCAAATCACTGTAGCGCGGAAATATAAATCATTCAAACCCGGGAAATGCTCCTATGTGCGCAAAACTTGAGATGAAAGTCAGCCGTAATTTCCCCTTTAAACCCTTGATCCTCTAATACAAACACTGAAAAAATATATACTTTTATAAATGCTTGTTTACGTTTGGAAACAACTGTTATAAAAATGATCTCATTTTTCATCTTAAGTGCTTTTCGGGGCCGCACTCAGTTTTAGCGGGCTCTGGAAAAGATATTGGGCCCTGAGGGCCGGGGGTCCCGGTAAAATGTTGAAAAACAGATTTGAGAACGGGCCTGGTGTGACTTCGTTTTGGAAAACTGCTTGCAAGATCGGTAAACAAGTGTTTTTTAAATATAATAATACAGCGTGTTAAAAAGAATGACCTGATTTTAAAATCAATATCTTTGCAAAAAAACGTCTAAAAAAAAAAATATTTATTGCAAAAATCACAAAAATCTTAAATTTTTAGGTTCATTTTCAAACAGGATGGAGTCCCCCTCACTGGCACAAAATTTTTCGGAGCTTCTCAACAAACTCTGCCCCACCGTGGTAGGGCGCACGGCCCTCGAACAATGTCTTCATTCTTGGCCTCCAAGATCATCAGACTTGATCCATGCGACTTTTTTTGTGGGGACTTTGGAAGGAAAAAGTGTTTGTTCCCCCTCTAATCATGACATCGAAAATTAAAAAACACAAAAAACTTCGAAAAAAGGTCTGTAAACGCAATACTTTTTGTTAAGGTTTAGGGGAATTTAGCTATCGTTGGATGTTGTTCTGCTGCTGCTGGGGACATATAGAAATTTGTAAAAAAATACCTAAAACTATAAGTTTTTTTTGGTATTTTGCAAAAAATATTATTTTTTTTTGTAAATTGTTAGCAATGATTTTGAGTTTTAAAAACAGGTATTCATTTTGATACACACTGTATTTATATTAATATAATTAATGAAATAGTTCAAAAAAAAGTGCAAAAACTTAAAATTTTTGGAATAAAACAAAAATACAAAATAGGAATTTATGGAATTTGAGGAAATATTGAAAGCAGCAATAATGAAAACCCTAAGTTAAAAGTTTTCATGATTTTTTCGATTTTTCATCTATACAATGTAAGAATATGTTCCAAGTTTTTAATCCCACATAGAAAACGAGGTATTTTTTTTACTTGTTCTAGTACAGTAATGATTGGAATAATAAAATTGAAAAAAGGGTGCTTTTACTTAGTTTTGACGAAATTAAGTTAATATTTGGATTTCTTTTACGCTGGGGGGGGACCAATTTTAGGCTCCTTTTCAAAGGGCTATTTATTCTAGCTGGAGGAATTAATTCATCTTGCAAGCTGCATGTCTATTTTTAAAATTTGACAAAACTATTATGGTATTACTTCAGAATTTCAATACTTTTTGGAAGTGGAAAAAATTGTCTGTTTTTCCCTTTAAGTGGTTCACGTATTGGAAAGGCTTTTCATTCAGCGCTGAAAATATTTTTCAATAGTCTATTTTACTGGAGCACAAAGAATAATATATTTTTTTTGTGTAAATATGCTGTAAATAATGGGTGTGTTGTGTGTGTTGTGTGTTGTTTGTGGTGTGTGTGTGTGGTGTTAGAAAACTGTATAAGTGGCAATAGCCCAATTTAATTTCAATAAACATTAAACACAAAAAGTATATTTATATATATATATATATTGGAAACTTACTTCACAAAAGTTTTCATTTTTCCCCCCTCACATTTT
>NW_025785373.1:0-23411 GCF_021130785.1 Homalodisca vitripennis
AAGTCCTACAATGCATGTTAAAAATAAATAGTAATGGTAAAAAATAAAAAGCATATAATATCATATTTAGATATTTGTTAAACTATCAGTAACGTAACAAATAAATCGGTCAATTTTAACGGAGAAGATAAATACTTAAACAGATTGCAAATTAATAATTTTGTATTAATCTGTGTTATTAAACCAACGGACCACATAAGTGCATTTTGATACAAGATTGAAATAACACATAAAAGACTTGAAACAATATCATTTTTACAGTTAAAACAATTTTTCCTGAACATTTATATATACCTAATCTTATGAAGAATTATGATTTGCTGGATGTAGATAAAATTAACAAAACACATTTCTAAATGTTATTTTATTACTCAGTACTGTATTTGTTTAAAAGATATTATTAATTATGGATCGTACAATTATATTTATTGTGCATTATTAGCTCTGATGTAGACAACAAAGAAATAATGGAGAAAAATAACAATTACGTAAAGTATTAAATTATATCCTGAATGAAAATAATGGATTTTGGTTATTGAGAACCGTGAAATAAGATTTTAGAGGCTCGGTAAGAAGGACCACTTCCACACTAGGCAGTGAAGACGCCGAAACACACTGATTTTAACAAGAGTTCAACCAGGTCACACAAAATGAGTTTTATGAACAGTGCATATTCAAATAAAGTTGCAAGAAAATAAACAGTTTACCTTTGTTTTTCATGAGGGTAAACGTTATAGTCTGCTCTTGTTTGAGGGCCAAGGTTGTGATTCAGGAAAGTGTGCTGACTGTCTTGTAGGGCAGGCGTGAAGGCACAGAAGATGTCCTTCACGGATTCACTCCACGCACAATACGACCGCAAAACGAATAGTTCATAACACTGTGGGCCAGTTCCTGTAGAGAACACGGTAGGACCGCGGGTGTCCGGGAACAGAGACGTTATGGTAGAGATTGCCAATCCAGAGCACAATGACTATAATGTAAATGTAAATGTATCAACAATTAGAGCTAAACTACATATTTAACGTGAGAGAGTTAACACATGGGCATAAACGTCACGTGTTGAGTAAGTATGGTTCAGCATTGGCAAGAGTGCTATTTAGTGACCCAAGCGGACTGAGCGTACACTGAGCAAGCGTGCAGTCGCTTGCAAGGTGGGCAATTGATAAATCAACCGTTGTGATTGGTTGGATGAGTGTAACGTAAACAGGTGATTTCGTGAAACAATGGTTTCATTGGTCTGTCACTGTGTACGTGGATATATTTTAATCCAGTTAGGAATGGTATATGTAGGCACTAGAGGAATACAGAAAGAGATATACAATTAATGAAAGTATATACAGTGTAGCTAAAATATAAGGCAAATATAGATTATAATTGCCCAAAAAATATTTACATAATATAGTTGTTCAATAAAAGTAGCTCTTTTCATATTAGGCCAATAAAAAACCAGTTATTTAAATCAATAGACTTAACACAGAAACCACTATAATCAAAATTCAAAAACACACAATAAGAAGGCACAAATTTATTAAAAATTAAATAATAAATATGCTATATACCTAACGATAAATGTTCCTATATCTCAACATTGTCTTTGTTTATAATTAATTTGTAGTGAAAGAAAATTGGGACCTATCATCGAGATGTAATCAAAATTGTTGAGTTGCCATTCATTTCTTTAGGTCAATGATTTATAGCCTAAATCAAGGTGCGGATACATTTGCCTTGATATAATTAAAAACAGAAGGCTTAAGTCCACTGCTTAAGTGACTTTGCCTTTTTTTTCACACAACGCATCAATCTCTATAGTTGAGGCGTTGAAATTTAAAAATACATAAAAGATAAAAAATAATTACAGTATTATATTCATCAAATATTTAGTTAAATATATGTCACAAAGGTATCTGTAACAATCTCGAATATTATATATATATATATATAATATAATAACGTTAAGCTAAATTTTACGTCTGAAACAAATACACTTTCAATCGATAAACAGATTAAGGAAGAAACATTTCATAAGAGCTGATTATTACAAAGACCGAAAAATGACACAAAACGATCTGTCGATTACGGTAAGACCCTCTCCAGAAATTAAACTGAGTGTCGAGGGAAATTACAGAGTGTTTTGGAGTGATTATCCCGAATACCTAGATTTTTAATTTATTACAAATATCATAGTGTTTACTTCAGTAACAGTTTCGTAATATCTCGGAAAACATGGAATTAAATAGGGAGCAGACTATATTATAACTATACTTTTTATACGTATAGCCCATTTAAATGTAATCGTAATCTTGATAATATACATTTGTTGATATTCATTAACGGAAGTTTTGTCGAGATGAAAAATTAATAATGATACGGCTTTACGTACTCTCTGTCTCGTAAATTATAGCATAGCCGTAATATTAAACTCGAATAAGGTGTAAAATATGAGAAATAAACTATGCCTTCTTATTTATCTCGCATAAAAATATTGATTTTAAATGTACAAGTGGCATAACATTAGGGAAGCAATACATATTTCATGATTAATTTACACGCAGATTATTTAACAATTCACGTTTTCTTTGTTTTGAAGTTTTTATTGTTACTGAACGATGGCAAAATGTCCGGAAAAAATCCCGTTTCCTTTACAATTCACTTTTATTACACAAATTTGTATCGTATTGGTATAGTATATATGTAGAGTAATTTTGTATACCTAAGAATTTGAAATTATTGTTATGTATCGTTAAACTGCGGCTTCGTACACAAATCTTTGTTCAATAACAGAGACTTCATATCGTTTTTCAAAGTGGTAAAATCACTTATGGCATCATTCTGTAGCCCTGGAACTATCTTAGGGCAAGAAAAATAAGAGTATACATTTTAAATCAACAAATGTGTACATTTTCTTGGAGGAAAAGCAACAATTCATACGGTTATGGGGACCGGAAATAATTTTAATAGGAAGAAGATTACAAATGTAAAACGTGGAAAATCCTAAATAAATTAGGTATATTTCAGAGAGTAAATGAGTACTTTTTGTACTTATTTACTGGACTTTTTGTACCTGGATATAATTCAAACTCCACTAAAATAAAATTTGTTATGACGTTTAACAGTTTTTTATTTGTTGTAAGAAGAATTGATTTTGATTATACTGCTATTGACAAATAATATAATCGTGCAATTATTTTTTCTGCCTTATTTTGCATACATAAACAACGCAGATAAACCAGAGCAATCCCAATCACCCGTGCCTCCTCTTATGTAAATATTGCCCACAAACGTCCATATTTCCTGTTTATTCTCTTATCAAGACACGTGACTGGAATATGCAATGAGGGTGACGTGATAACAACGCTCACCCCTCACAAGTGCTATTGTTATCAAATGGGTAGTTAGTCACCAAACTTGCCAGAAAACGATTCATTCACTTAAGCCTACAGGAGGAAAGACAAGATTAGATAAGCATATCCTAATTGCTAGGAACATTATTTTTAGTATTATGCAGGTACAAGTAATGATAAAAATTATATTTAAAAACCTTTACAATTAACCTTCTATATTAGTTAAGACAAGCTATAAGTGCATTTTTCTTTTAAGATAACTGACTATATCATAGCAATGGCTAATTAGTTAATCAAGAGCTGTTTAGGAGACACCAGCAATGATTGTGTCACTACAGTCATTAGTCATAATGGGATCTGTCATGGACACCTACTTGTTACATGATATTGGAAACTGTGCCTTATGTCATATAGATTTAACATTTAATTGTTTTTATGTACGTGTAATTTTTATAAGAGAGAATTTCCTTCACTATATATAAAGGAAAATTCGAAAATGGACTAGAAAACTCCGTGTATAATATTTTTCATATGTAAAAGATAACCACTACAGTACATGGCTCATATTTATTTCTCTTCTAAAATTCCAAGTATGATAATAAAGGATTTTTATGGGAAATTTCCATTAAATAATATCTTAAACGTAAAATAATAATACCAAACAATAATAAAAATTAATTTAGATAAAATTTACGTAGGCCTCGACGAATAAGTAAATGATACTTAAAGTTTAAAAAATCACAGTGATATAAATTTTATTAAATATTGCAACCTACCCACAGCTTCCTCAAAAAATTTCTACAACAAACGTATTTTAGTGAATAGCCACCTATGAATTTCCAGTAACATTTGAAGTATTTTTAAACCGATTTGGAGGAAACCAAAACTGCATTCTGTACCTTTCTTAGTGAAAACACTTATGATAAAACAACGTTGAATTTCCATAATAGTTTAAAAATGGAAATAGTCATTTATCATTTATTAGTTAAAAACTGTTTAGTGATTAAGGTAAAGACAATAATTTTTAATAGCAAAATTAATATTTTTGTAGTTTTAGGAGCATTTATGTTTGGAGTAAAATATACCCACCAATAAACGCACGCGCGCAAAAAGCGAAGGGATGGGTTTGATTGTGATGAATTGCATGTCCATGTTATGATCTCTTATAATTTTGGTTAATTTCTCCTATTACCAAACCAATGAATACCTAAACTATTCCTACTCCTAAGAGTAATTGATTTTTTCCAATTTAATCATTGAGCTTGAATTTACTTCGTACATCGTTTGGACTGGTATGCACAATGCTTGTAATAACTGTCAACTTATTCTCTGGTATTCTACTTCGGGGAAAAATGTTAAGGGGTAAAAACATTATAACTTCCGCCTGAGTCTTACTCTTTAATAGGCACATGTCGATGCTACATCTCTTGACTATATATTAAATGGCATTTCGAGGTAAAGTATGGAACATGCACACAATCAAATATAGACATGCACTTAAAACATTTTTCCGATTTACCAATAATAACACACTACCGTAGCTGTGGTAGTAAGAGTTGTTATAACTGAAATTTGATCTTAGCTCCAATTCACCTTCCCTGCCTGGAATCTGGAGTGATGTTCGTCTGAAGAGATCCAAAGGAAGTCGACAACGAAAAAGCTCAAAACCAAATATTTACATAGCTTCGACATCAGATACACATATAAATAGGTGAATTGGTAGTCTCATTGCCATATCAGGTACACAATTGTGTGTACTACGAAGTTACTAAATAGGTGAATTGGTAGTCCTCATTGCCATATCAGGTACACAATAGAGTGTACTACGAAGGTACACGATCTCAAATATATATTCCATAGTTTTGGATATTCTTATCTTGTAATATTTTTCTCCATTAAATTTCAATACTCAAATATAGCACAATTTTTTAGACTTAGTTTAATGTTGATTTTTTGGAATAATTTCCTACATATATTTAACAAATATACTAATATTGGACAGATAAACTATTTAATATTGAGTTTAAAGTTTATTAAAATTTAATTGATTTGATTTTTCATCCTCACAACAGAATGATTACATGATAAGAACAGATATTGACTGATTTTCCTGATATGTATAAACGAAACCGTTAAAACGATACATCATTGCGACATGCGACCCTCTAAGCTTATAAGCTACCTGGTTGGTAAAGGAATTATCTCTTGAAAAAAGGAAATGCACGTTTAAAGACATTATATAAAAAGGGTGACGAACACGTCCAGTATCCTGACAAAAACAACAACTTAATAAAGTCACAACTAATATTTTCAATGGCTACACGCGGCGTATGACACCAATCGATCTGTATGGCCGCATTTCACAGCAGTCTTATATTTTTGAAAAATTGGCCAATCAAGGATTGAAATGCAATCCATGTTTGTATGCCAGGTGATCTATACTCAAACGAGCTAAATATTATTTTAAACTTGTATTAAAAGGTAGCAGCCTTAATTCATGCAGTTAAGGCAATAAAGTTTAAACTTTACCATATTAAATAATCCTAACAACTATACAGCAGAGTTTATATTGCGAAGACTTTTATAATTAAAAAGAAAAAACATTTGAAAACTTACAACAAACTATAATTAACTTCTAAAACATATAAATTTTCAAAGGAAAAATAACCAAAATTATTAAATGAATAGACTGACGCTCTTTTTATGTAACACATATGTTGTTGTAGTATGGATTAGCTTACTCTGAAGAAGAAAGAGAGGAACGCAGCACAAGAAGACGTGTTGATTATGATAAGACCAGCTCCGGAGATTAAGTTTAGTGTCGAGGGAGTGTATGGTTCTGTGCGTATTGCGGTAACATTATCTTCGTCTTATTGAAACTTATAACTTTAAAGTTCACTGAATATATTTACTTTTTTATAGAAACAGTTTTAAATTTTATATACCTTGAAAATAATGATTGCATAGTAAAACAAATCGGAAACGTATATGATCGTATGTTCTATATAGGTACAGTTATGTATTTTTAGAGCACAATACAACAATGTAATGTTGTAAGTTTACTGTTGAATATCATAAGTATGTAAAGTGAAATTTGTTAACGTAACGCACTCTACATAGTCCCTAATAGAGTTGCTCATTTAGTTTCCTACTATTAAGGAATTATTAAGGTTTACGTAAATGTTTCTCAAAATACATTTAGGTGGAACCGTAATTGTAGGAAGTAATAGGAAAGCTCTAAATCAAAACGATATTAACATGCTATTAAACGTCAATTTGTAAGTATTTTTATACTTAAACACTTTACGTAAAATATTATGTTAATGATAAAAAACTGTTGTCTGTGTAATACAAATAACACACAGTAAGTATGTGTACGTTTGATAATAACCTTTAGTTGTTACAATTTATGGTATCTCGTGACCATCTATACCTCATTGTCTAGGTTGTTCATTGTATTTCGTGTGTCATCCCTGATTATTTCAGGAATCGTTTTCTAGCTTGACGGTGATTAATTAAACAAGGGTAAACAAGGTGATGTAATAGACATGCTGAGGTTTCTTGCAAGATATAAAATCTAAAGCTCCCTTTCATTTTAAATATTACGTGCTAACTGATAGAAACACACGTTCATAACGAAAGAATGTTCACGTAACTTTTGCTTCATAATACTCATTATTCTTTATGTATAAGCGACCTTACTATGCAAAACTCAATGTCTGCAGGTCAAATATTTTATATCAATATCCAACCACTTACGTTTCATAATTGTGTTGTTCAAATAATAAAATATGCGGTTAGTAAGAGCTTACAATAGAACCCCTCATATCCGACTTCGGGATATCCGACTCCTCGGGATATCCGACCATGTGCCCCACCAAACAAAGGCTGCCTATAGTCGACAAGTCTCAACGTGAAACATGACTCATCAGCGCTGTGCATTGTTTTCTCTGTTAAACGGCCAGTTGCGATTCTGATTGTCGACGTAAACGTTGCTCTACTTTACTGTTTTGTTTTTCGTGATTGTTGTAACAATCTTTGGTTATGTGATTGTGTAAAAAATCTGTGTTGTGCGATTAGTGAACGTTAGCTATGGCTAATCAAAAAACGTAAGCGTGTGTGGCGTTACCCTTAAACAAAAACTTGAAGTGCTCCAACGATTGGACCGTGGTGAGTCACTAGTAAAATTAGCCGCAGAGCTAGGGGTCGGCGTGACAACAGTTAAAGACTGGAGAAAAAACCGTAAAGACATCGAAACCTACTTTATGACCGTTGAAACGGAAGATGCTCTAAAAATCGGAAAATGTTAAAAAAAACCTAAGTTAGAACTCGTTGACGAAGCTTTTTTGGGTTTGGTTTTTGCCAAGAACGGCGAAAAGGGACTCCTTTTGTCGAGGCCCTCGTGTAAAAGAAAAAGCCGTAAAGCGGTTTGAAAAATTGGGAGGAGATGTTGAGACTTTCCAGGCAAGCGAAAGTTGGTTTCCACCGCTGGAAGCTTCGCCACGGCATTAGACATTTTGTAATTGCGGGTGAAAAGTTGTCTGCTGATGACGAATGCTGCAAAAGATTTTGTAGAAAAGTTTCAAAAGTTGGTGTCGGATAGTAAATCTTGTAGCCAAACAAGTAATATAAACGTAGACGAGACCGGACTGGAACTATAAAATGTTGCCAAAATCTACTCTTGCTTCTAAAAAAATGAGCCTGTTTGGGGTACAAAACTAGCTAAGGACAGACTAACAATTGCTACGTGTAGCAACGCCAGTGGCAGTCACAAAACTGCCGTTGTTTGTCATCGGCAAATCTAAGAAGCCGAGAGCTTTTAAAAATCTCAATATGTCAACACTCCCCGTGTATTACCGTAATCAATCCTCTGCCTGGATGGATTGTGCTCTTTTTAAAGAATAGTTTTTTTCTTGAATTCGTGCCCGCTGTTAAAAAACACTTAAAATCAAAAACCTGGGCCCACTTCGAGATGTGTTGTTTTGCTGGATAATGCACCAAGCCATCCCCGCAGAGCATGAATATGAAGAAAGGCAACATAAAAGCGAATGTTATTACCTCCAAATGTCACCGCCATTAATCCAGCCAATGGACCAAGGCGTAATCGAGTGGGTAAAAAGACGGTAGCGGAAAAAATATGTTTGAGGTCTCTTATTGGACAAAACAGAAGGAGGCTGCTCACTATTGGAGGCCATGAAGATGTTAAACATAAAAACACGCCATCTATACCGCCGCTTCTGCATGGGATTAAATCAAAGAGACAACTCTTCAAAAATCGTGGAAGAAAATTTGGCCATCATTAAGACAAAGCGATAGTGCTGATGATAAGTACGATGATGAGCCCACATTCATCAATGGAAGTTGACCTTGAAGCTGAAGAAAACGACGTCGCAGAAAACTCTTTAAGACCTGCAGGAAACTGCAACACGGTGTCCAGCTGCAGCTGACAGATGTGGAGAATGGCTGACCGAAGCTGACATGGCTGAGTCTACAAATGAAGAACTCAATGATGACGAAATAGTTGCTGCAGTTCAAAGCTCAAATAATGAAGACAGTGACGCTGGAAGAAGAAGAAGTTGATCGTGATTACTGGAGTGACGCATTCAGAGGCTAAAGACGCATTTGACGCAGTGTTTGAAATATTTGGAGCAGAACCCCGAGAGCTACACCTATGGACGTTTGTGGGCAAAGAAATGCGTGATTTTTTCAGCTAAATCAAGATTGGGTAAATTGAAGCAAAAGAGTATTAAGGACTTCTTCATTGTACTGTACACACTGTAATGTAATTATTTGCCTTTTTGATTAAAACAGTACAGTACTGTAATTATAATATTTTTCGTTTGTTGCTGTAATATAAAAATGAAACTTTTCCATTTTAAAAAAAAAACTGTTTATATTTTTTATTAAAATGTACTGAAAAATAATCTTTTGTATTAAATAATTTTGCATTGGATACAGTTCGTAATTTACAATTAAGCAGCACGATGTGTATTGAGTGGGTATTTTGTACAGTTTCTGTACTAATAGTTTAGTGCAATATACGGCTTTTTTTTTACCCGAAAAACGTGGTTTATTATTCCTCAGCTTATCCGACCTTTTGGCCGTTCCGACACACGGCCCGGTCCCGTGAGGGTCAGATATGAGGGGTTCTACTGTAGTAGGTTTATTATAATGGGTGAGTGCGGTAGAGAAATCTTGTAAATGATATTTATAACTTCGAATGTACACTCTATATATCTTTATTTTTACTACATAAAAAAATTTTCGTTTTCCAAATATAAAAAGGTTTTTATTTAGTTTGTTTAGAAAGGTAATGATTATATTTTCTCATAGCATTGTGGTTACCCGTAAGATGTATATAAAAAATCGCTAACGCTCAGTTAAATTCCGGAGATTGTCATTAGCGTATTTAAACTTATTGTTGCCTAAGTACAAATTATGAGTGATAGATTCGAAATAGATAATAATTTTAAGAAAATAATCAAACCTATTTGGAGGTTAGATTTCAAGATATAACGTAGACAGGCATACATATAGAGATAAAGAAAGAAATAGCTTCGCTAAACGATCAGCCGATAACATAATAATGACAAACAAGAAGTTTTTATTTCTGGCGTACTTTTCACTCGAATGGACAGTAAAACACGTTATTCCAAACTCAAATTCGTTGATATTCACAAGAGACATTGTTTCGAGATGCAAAACTCCTAAAAAAATACGGCTTTATCTAGTGTTTGCCTCGTAAAAAAATTTGTAGCACCGTCGTAACATAAAACCCAATTGGGTTGTAAGGAGAGGGAATAAACTAAGGTTTCCTGTATATCTCACATGAAACAAAATATTCAGCCTGCAATAAATAAAAACATTTCTAAATTATGTAAACAGTATTCTATAGATTAAATTATTTAACTGATTAGTTTTATTTAACTACTCACATATAGTACACAACTTAATATTTCTCTTTGTATGTAAAAAGTAGTATTTATACATATTTTGATTATTCTCATTAATTTTATAATAAGAATAATATCAGTTAAGCGCAAAATAAAAGCTAAACATAATAAATTGCATCGAATATTCGTGTAAATAAAGTGAAAATATAATATGCTTATATGTTTTACTCAAGTATATTAATTACTATATAATCTTAAACTTAATCTTAATCTTATGGTAAATTATTGTTTTACATTTTAAAATAAATCACCTTGTTATAGTAAAGAGCGTTATTGAGACTATAGTGGTTACTTGGTTATTAAAGTTAAGTTCTATTTTTGTATGAAACAATTTCTTTTAAATATCATATATAATATTGATTTGAGGCTATTCATAAAAAATAACTACCATCATATCGTTTATTAGCTCATGTATATTTTTGTTATATATGTAATCAATTTATTTAATACTTTATAAAGAGTATTAAGAAAATAAATAATTTTTCAAAAATATTTACTAGATGTCCTGCACAAATGTCTGTTGACAAATAGTATATTTAGTAATATACCTACATATTTTCAGTTACATCCGTGCCTTAATTCATTGCTATACTAATTCTAATAGGAATTGTGTGTCAAACCACCAAGACCGACCGTAATTTTTTTTATTAGTTTCTACTTGCCATTTGAAATCAAGAAAAATTTGCACTGAATTATTAAACCGCCAAAACAATATTACAATCAGTTTGCGTTTATAAAACTAACTTACTAACATGTCTTATAGCATAATATTAAATATTTCAAACAGTTTAGATTACAAGAATCTATTTCTTATAATTAGGAAAACTAATTGTATTACTTCCAGTCTTATATAAGTTAAAAAATATAGATAAAAATATAAATTTATATCATCCTATTTTTTCATTTATTAACTGATAAACTTAGATAATAATGTAACTGAATTTCATTTAGTACCTATTAACCAAAATATATTCTTCACAGTTGAAGCTTTTTATCTGATGTAATACTGTAAATCTTTCACTATAGGTATCCTTTTTTACTATAATGTTCATTGTAGACGTTTTTGGGTATTTTTCAACGTTTTACAAAGTAAGTTTTCCTTACGATTTTTATTCTAAACTATTTACGAGTTCAGTTTATTATGACTCAAACCACGTGGACGTAAATACCATAAATGGCAACAAATGCTTAATTCAAACAACATTGGATCATGCATATTTACTACGTACGATACACTACGTAGAAGCAAGATTAAGTTATGTTTACTCAATATCGTTGTTCTGAATAAATCTATCAGCAAATCACGGGGAAAATTAGCTGTTTCTCAGATGAGAAAACAGCAGATGCTGACTTTAGGTTGTTTAAGGCGTTTAACACTGGTTAACTTCGTTATGTCATACACCTAGAATCTTTTTTTGTTGATGTTGTCTCGCAATTCCGTTCTTATCTACGAAATTAACCTAATTTGTATATAATAACGGACTGGACTAATTACCCAAATCTCAATATTAATAACTATATTGTTTTTAACTCATTAATTAATTTTTTGTATAATTTATGATTCATTATAATTTATGGTTGAACTCAATAAAATAATATCCCTTACAGGTGCTGTTTTTCTAACCATAATTAATATCTCGATGACAAAGGTATTTAACATTTTAGTGTACTCCCATTTTATAAAGTATAAGGGCAAATAGCAAGAGAAAAGATGTTCGGTTAAGTGTTATAGCATTAAATCCAAATAAATTTAAAAATTAGTTCATTATTTTTATAAAACCATTTTTTGTTTCAGAAGAATAATTCAAATAAAAAACTACAAAATTATGAATCCACAGTCTATAAGAAAACAGTTTTATTATGTACAAAAGCAGAGCAAACGTTTTATTTATTATTATTACTTTTTATTATTTTGCAGTAGTAATTGGGACATAGCAACTGCTGGTAAGCCTTATGTGTAAAATGTGAACTAATTACATTGTTTATAAACCGAAACGACTCTATTTTTATGTTTGTAGTTTTCTCTCTTAGTTAAGGTTTTTTTATGCACCGTTAAGGATTTACCTAGACTAGTCTAATAAGTTTTCCCCTCTTAGTTTATATTGTATTGTCTAAACTTTCGCACTATATCACCTTTAAAATCGTTTGAACCACCTATGCTGGAAAAATATTTTTATTCTATCAAAGGCAAGAACTAACTTGAATAAGATACACGTGGTCACCGATCTAAGAAGATTGCTGTAAATAATCAGAACTACGGTGTGAACTGGAGTAGGGTTTTTTTATATAATTTATTATTGCAATTACACACAATTTTCTGACAACCTTTTTCATTTAATTAAGAAATATTGGAAGTATCTACTTTTAAAGAGACTCAAAATTTTAATCTAAGGTGGTTAGTGGTTTGGAGACTTCCAAATCTGCTGGAAGGAGAAGTAAAATGCCCAATATCAAATTTAAAATTACTTGTCATTAATGGCTCTTAAAATACACATCGTTTGTATTGAACACATTTAGATACAATATTAGTTTATCTAAGTAAGTATATCGCAACTGTTGAACCATAAGTTTCTAAAAAATAAGTTAACAATATTTTGTAAGAGATTATTTAACGATGTAATATTATATAAGTACTAAAAGAGGTGATACGTGAAAATATGTTAGTTGGCAAAATTCCGAACTGTAAGCGAATAAACAATGTTAAAAAACCAATAAAAGTTCTATAATATAATGTATTTATTTTACTTATAGAGGTTTATTTAGGAGTAAAATGTTATGGAATATATGTCTGAAACTAAACTGAATTGTTTACCGTTAGCCGGTGTTTCACAGCAAACGGTGAAATGCCGAGTGGCCTCTGATTGCCCTTTGGCTTACCTCCGTAAATTGAATCACTTGTCACAACTAGGCCAAATACAGTTTACTGATGTGTGCCTTGTTTTTAACTTTATTGCAGCTTTATTGGTCCTACTTCACACTACTCTAGCTGCCTCATGGCTAGTTTATCTCAACAAATTAAATCACGATACAGAAACCCAGGCCAAAACACAGTTTTCAGTTGTGTGCCTCGTTGTAACTTAATCATAAATCTCTTTTTGTCTACTTCACATTACCGTAGGTGATATAACATTTTGGTTCCTTTTACCTTACTCCTTTTAAGTGAATGTACTTAATAATACATTTATACAGATTTATGAACATAACAATGTAATAATGTTATTAATTATAACATGAACTGTATTTTATTGTGGAGTTCTAACTATAAGAATAGCGTAAAATGATACCTTTTAAAATGTAATTATAACATTTTGTACTACAATATTAGTTTGTCTTTAGATTAAGATTCAGAGGTCAAGACATAACGTTATCGAATAAGGTGTTTACAAGTAGTTTTATTGTATCAATAAGGTTGGATTATCTCCATTTGTTACAATTCCATTTTATTGCATTAAGTTTATTTCAATCTTTATTTATTCTATTATTATTTTTGTTTCTGTTACGGCTACATTAAAACACATTTTTAACGAGTTGAATTATTATATTACAAACGTTCACTAACGCTCACATTAAATCCATTGGAGTGACACGCAATATCATTACATGTTTGCGTATGCAGTTCCATTTTGCGACATGCTACGTAAATAAAGAGGAAAAGACATATTTTCGGATATATTTAGGTATTACATATATATCTGAAAAATATTCTCCTTATTCGAGAAAAAAATATTATTAGTAACGCCGTTCCTTTAAATTAAACTAAATTGAGCAACAGGTTGGCGTAAAAACATTATGAGAAATTATTAAGCAGTTATTAATAAGAAGCTATACAACCAGTTTGGCTATTTTAGTCATTGAAAAAAATTAGTACATATTATCTCAATTAAAACTTTTATCAGTCTGACGTCTAACAGACGCTATGTCAACGAATGAGTGAAAAATAAAATTTTCAAAAAACTCTAGTAAATTCCATTCTGTAAGAGATCTGTACTCGTAAAATATATAAATATAGTATTAAATGAAACAGTGGCAATGCTAGTTGAGGATAGAAGACATACGTAACAACAATATGTTGATTGTTGCTTATTGTGGGAACTCTACGTAACGGGAGTTTACACTGAAGATGTTGTAAGTGAAATGTGATAAGTTAATATTTGGTTTCCAATAATTGTTAAGATTCTGAAAAAAGGACAGAAATTTATCGTGGTATGGTATTTTGGTATAAATGATATTATGTTTACTACAGTCAATTTATATGCTGAGGTGCAGTAGTTTAGTTTTACATTATACACTCCATTCAAATAATGTTCAGAGATAACTAACACAATTTTTTATAAAATATATGAACGAAAAATTTTTATTACATTGATAATCAAACTAGTTATATTTTGATAATTTTCGCTTTTCCCAATTGTAAATTAAAGCTGAGAAACCTATAACATAATATTATGATACTATTTATTACTTCGCTTCTCTGACACAGTACGAGGGTATGATTATCTCAACTTCAGGAATGACTTGCGTTTGTTTCAGACTGTAAAAATATTCTCATATTAAGAATGCCTAATGCCTTTTGTACATGAGTAATTAAAATAAATATAATAATTTTTCGTATTAAAATTTAATACATTTAAACTAGTCATAAATGTATATGTAGTACAAAAATGTTCTTGTTATAAAGAATTGTTTTTGTTTATAAGTTTTTATTCAGATTTCAATAAAATTACAGGATATACAAATGATGTGTCAATTGTGCCCAAATTACATTATAATGTGTCTAAAGACTGTATGATAGGAATAAAGGACAAAAAACATCCTATACTAAGGATGGATATGTAAGAAGTGAAAATACGAACGGAAAAAGCTATTCTTAGTGGAGTAATAAGAGATATGGTGAGAACGACACAATATTATACAGTTTAAGTACCGAGAGAGAAGTCGAATCTTTTCATATTTTACCGTTGAAAAGTAAATTACCTCTATTATTTCAGGATTTTCCTTTATAGGGTAAACCATATCATTTTTTAAATTATAAACTTTTAAAACTGTAAACAGTATTTTACTTGATCCATATTAGAGATGTAGCCTCGAAAAGTGTTTGATTTATAATATGCAATAATACACATTTTTAACATATTATGATAAATTTTATTTTTTACAGTGTATATTTCGAATTCAGTGATTCATAATATGGTACTTTTAGGTTTAGGGTAAAATGGACTAACAATTACTTGAAGCCAAATTGTCATATATTTTTAACTACCTTGGTAGCTAAATTTGTTATATAATTTTATATATAATTAGTTTGAATCGTTTGGAAAGTTCTACTCATTTTAATATACATAAAGGGACGCGTAAAAGTGTGTTTATGCCCGATATAGATTAGAATACAATGGGTGAAAAAGTCGCTTTTTTATGGAAGAAAAATTTTTGTGCGAGGTATATAAATGATAGTGAAGTATAAAAGTTTAATATTTTTTAAATTATAAAACTGACTAATCATTTTATACGATTAGACTAATATTTACTTTAAGCTCTTCAGTTTTATTTTTGATACTGGTACAGCATAATTTATAAGGAACATTGCTTAAGACATTTAATGTATGAGAAGTGTAATCAAACACTGGTGTCTGAGGCATATCAATTTTTACTAAACACTACTTGCCAACCTCAGTGGCAAACTCGACTTTGTGTTTCTCATCTTTAAACCATTTCTTTACCCTTCTGTACGGGAGCAGATAATACGCAACTCTAATTATTTAAGACGGTATTTTACATTATCATTAACTGTTATATCATTATAAAAGTTATTGTTTTAACCTAAAATACTCATTCCTTTGATCAATAAAAGTTATAATTTTATGTTCTGAATAAGATCGGATTGTACTTTTTTTGAAATGGAAATAGCTTGTGATGTTTAAGTAAATAATAATATGTAAAAATCTTTAAATAACAGATTGTTTTACATGAAAAAAATTCCATAATGTAATTCATTTGTATATAGATTTTAAATAACAATTTTGAAACCATCATTAAGAGCAGGCATGTTTAGGAAGAACTAGTAAAACATATTTCTATACATAGTTCTTCTCACGAGAAGGGTTAAAATAAAAACTTTGTTCCTCCCTATCAACATATTGGGAAAATGAATTAAAATTGACGTTTTATATTAACAATAGTATACTAATCATGCATTAAAATTCAAGACGTCAATACGAAGTAGTAAAATATTATGGTTTACTTTAATTTTAAAGCTTTTATTGGTCAATTCAAAGATTTAAGTTAACACAGGAACTCCTTAAACCAATATGTTTGAAATCGAAGTTAATGGGTTTGTTAGTAAAAAGTCTTATGGATCATGTAATGCCATAGGGTCGTTTGAATATTTTTTGAAATTGAAATGACCCATTTCCTTGTTCATGGGTCAAGACGACTAAAGGTTGACAAAATTGTGAAAAATTCTTATTTCTAGTTTTGCATTTCTAACTTAAATTAACTAAGATTTCAATACAGATAGATTGAGTAATTTATACGTGAGATTTGAAAACATAATTATATTTAGCTGCTCCATTAAGTTTCAACCTTACCCAATCCCGCATTTTAATCTCAATCTTATACGTGGTATATTCTATTAAAATTCAAAGATTTTTAAAGATATTTGGTAATTTTTTATACTCAATTATATAACACCTAGTTAGATATATTCAAGCGATTTTGCACATAAATTAGTAGTATGATTGAAAAAAGCATATCTATATTCTTAAATACCAGCCAGAGATACTCTTTGAAGTATTTATTTAAACATTTATTTACTGTAGTGTTAAATAAACCTCTTCAAAGCTTTAATAATCAATGAACTCAAACATGTCACACAGTATTATACAGGTCTGTACGTGGCTAAATACATTTGTTATTGTACTGTTTAACTTTTTGTTATAAATGCGATCAATTTAAAATTAAGTTACATGATTAAAGTACTGGAATTTATTAAAATAATAGAATTTTAATATGAAAACTTCTCTAAAAATTGTGATATTATTATAGAAGGGGTGCTTATTAAGCCTTGACAAGACACGGTATATGTAAATTTAATTAATACACTAAGGTGGGAAAAAATTCAATCTATACATTATGTAAACTTGTTATTGATAATGTGCCGATAATATTACTATACCATACTGAATAAAATACTTATATGTGCACCAGTAACACATGGTAGAAATTTGTAGCGGTTTAGAAACAAAGCTTAATAAAAGAAAATATCATATTGGTAGCAATACAAAATTTAGAAAATATAGAGGTAGGTTGAGTTTCAGGTTTTTGTCTCATTTCAATATAATTTAAAATTATATGCGAGTAATGGGTATTTATATTCTTTTCTAATCTTAAGAGAATTGTATATATCGACCAAATAATATCATTTTATATATCACCAAGCATTCAAATTAAAAGCATATGAGAGGGTACGCTGATTGCAACAATACACAAATTTGGATCAAATTAAAATTATTTTATATAATTATAAAGCTAAAACCAAGCATGTAATTAAGCTGGTGAAACATCTTACTTAGAAACGAGATTGCCATTTAACTTGTTGATTTAATATCTCGCCCCCCAACTGAGAGGTGCTGTTAATTAAACACTAATTGTTGCGAAATTGTTTCGACACGAGCAATATCCTAGGCAAACAAACGTGATTGAAACAATGATCAATTTCGTATTTAAAATTTCGTTTATTACTTGAAATCCATATAGCTAATATGAACTATTTCATACTATGCGGCCGTTAATTTCTCATTTAAATTCCTTTAATAGTGCCTGTAAGTTAATAAAAATTTACCTAAATATACTTTATTTTCTTGTTAATTTAAAATTTATATGTATTTAAATTTAAAACTAACATTATAAACCCTTTTATACTTTTATTTATATGTCAAAAAATGTAAAAATTTATGGCTTCCACCATAAGTACTTTTTAAATATAAAATAAGCCAACAATATTTGCCAGAAACTCATAACAATTACACTATGTATATGGAATGTATATAGAATTCTATGTATGTAGAATTCTTAAAAGAAACTAAATATTGGCTAGTAATGTTATTTCAAACACAAATACGTTACTTTATTATAAATCAAGTATGCAAAATGGTAAAGATCTATGAACGAAATCATAATACTAAATAATGCAAGTATTTAACTAGAACTATCACAAATTTAAATAACTTTACGGGCAAGACATTAAAGTGCAACCCATGTATTATCGTAAATCCTATTTTATAACGCTCCCGGAATTAGTGACATTTGTTTTACACGAGAGCTAACAACCATGTCGGTTCCGGGATGTTAGACCACTTTTCTGAGATTTTACGGTTTTGCTGAGTCGTAAGAATGTCTTCTGTTTCTATCTTTAAAATGGTATAATATACTGTAATTTATTTACATTGCTGATTTCATTTAGTTTTACTCCATTTAAAGGGGTTTTTTACTGCACCATGTATATATCGAGGACTTAAAAATGTTAGGAATGTTTTTTAGAAAGTGTTCTGAAAGAAATGATCTAATTCTTTCTCATTGGTTAAGTAAGATTTATGTAGAACTTAATTGAGGTTTTAAGCTGCAGTATTATAATACATCTGTCGGCTTCATATATAAAAGCTAAGATATAATAAAACCACTCTCGCACCATTTTCTGGATTTTAATTATTTAAAAAAGTATTAATTTGTTCAAAATATAAAAAATTAAATGCTTTTGTGTTTTATTGTTTAAAATCTTTTATGTTTTCATGTTATCACATGTGTGTTAACTTAAAAATCGAACTAAGAACACCTGCATCTGTTTCTCTTTATTTTTGAAGCTTACAACGATGCTGCTCGCAGTGATGCCTTCACGAAGCGATAAACGATGTTACGAAAACGATTAGCCATAGTCACGCTGCCACGGTACAATTAGAGCCTTTATGATAGTACCCCACAAAAAAATAGATTTCCTAATTATTTCGTTCTACCATTTGTAAGTTATTTAGCCTACTCTATTGTAGCAGATCACACACATGTTACTTTTAATGTGTAAAAATATTTGTTAAGGTCGTTGTTTATTTTGATCTAAGACCCACATAACAAACTGTTTTTATTAAAATTTCTTCGGCCTTCGCTAACTCTATAGAACTTCTATAATGAATATACTAGACTAGCGACTGCCTGCTTAGCTTTATTTAACTTTGTTACTAAATTTTAACTATTATTATTCTCTAATCGAAAATAATTTCCTTTCTGATCTACGTGTACATTTCCGCAAAACAAATTAATACCAAATTCCTTTTCCATTTCTTTACCTTTCATATCTGCCAGTGAACAAAATAGGAAGGCAAAACTAGTTGAGGTTATAGCAATACATTTATGTGATCTTTCTAAATGAATTTATTATATTACTCCGATCGAAAAAAAAGAAAATTATTAAGTTAATGCCCACAATAAGTAAATAGGTTAATAAGGTTTATGTAACCCAAATCAACATTTCTAATTTTCGTCATTAAATTTAACCTTATTAAAAAAATTGTTCTCACTTGATATATTGTTTATCTTTAGTATAACAAAGATAAAAAATTTATTTCACGTTAAGATTTAATTACTCAAAAAAGTTTTTAGTTTTATAGTAACAAAGCGATATAAATCATTAATATAAACATTATATCGATCAGGCTGGAAACTGTTTTATAATTTGCTTTAAGACGACACTAGTAACATAATAAAAAGATGCGTATGAAAACATATATACCTACACTTCAAGCAATGTTTTCAGAGTAAAACACAACAAGGCTATTGTTTTGTGCCGCCATTCAAGGTAATGTTGTAATCCCAGCTCAGAGGTTTCCTTTACATTGCCTCACAACGGCAGCTTATCTGCCAGACAAGGTGCATCACTAGCCAACTACAGGCGGTGTTGTGGAGTTTACCTTAATTCTGAGTGCCACATTGTAAAAAATATGACTATTGCTATACACTTTTATAATGTCCTGTCAATAAAAATGTATGATTTGAATTAAAAAATTATTGTAAAAAAGAGTACCTAAATTCATAATTACTTACAAATAAACTTAATTATTGATGGTATAGCAGCATGCCTTTTTCATTTGGACAGTGAAGGTGTTATAAAAAGCGAGGATTCAGTTGGTTGGTATAGCAACCCGGACACTGCTACCACAGCCAGGGGTAAAATAACCCTACAAGTGCGTGAGTCACCACAGGCTCCGATATCACTCTCCTTCTACTACCCCTCCCTCATCTTTAGACGCTTCTACCGACACAGCAATGTCTTGTTACGCCTGTTTTGGAGCATCACATAATATATCCTGATCGGAGAATGTTATACACAAATTGAACCAATTAATATTTTTAAATATAAATATCGAAGGCCAGGTATTCTAATGATAGCAATGTGAGATATTTGTTTTATCTTAAAATAACTGTTGTCTATGGTTTTTTTTCTCTCAGTTCTTGTAATTAAATATTTCATTGTCAAGAATTTCCATAGTCCTCCCATTTTGTGTGTGTTCTTTCATTATATTTTATCGTACCCTTTAATTTGTAATAAGAATTAAATCTTTTTCATTTTGACTGAAAACTAAGCTACAATCTTACAGTATATAGTATATTAAAAATAATGATAGGTTATGTTTCTAGAAATAAAGAATAAATATAGAAATTTATAATTAGAATATTTCTAATTACTATCGGTAACTGTAACTAAGTAATCGGCCGGCCAATTTCATACGCAGAAGGATGTGCAATTTACATGTCTAAATGCAAATATTAAAATTTAATATAAATTATAATAAATAATTATAATATTTTATATTTACATAATTATAAATTTATAGATAATAAACTTAATTATTATTATTATTGTTTAAATTCTTAGTTAATATTATTTATTTATTTATATTTAATATTATTATTTTATTTATTTATATATTTATTTTAATAATATTTAAATTTATTAAATCTCGTTTTTGAAAACAACGGTCACATGAGTTACGCTTGAATACAAGATTTGAAAATAAACAAATGAAAAGACTTCAAATAATATTATGTTTTACAATACAAAACTTTAATTCCTCAGACATTTATTATACACACTCTAATGATGATATATTAGCCGTATGCTGGATACTAGATAAAACGACTTAATAACACTACTACATGTTATTTTACGACTCTACTTTGCATTTTGATTAAAATAATTATTAATTATAAGATTTCGTTACAATTCATATTGAATGTTGGACTTTAGCTCTGCTGTAGGCCAATAAAGAAATAAAAGGAGAACCATCACGTAAAAGATTTAATATATATTTTTTAATTTTAATAGATTAATTAAACCACTATGAACAAACCATTTTCTTTAAATACATAATACGAAGCAAAATTGTAACTACAAAGTGTATGGTAATATTTGTTTAGGTACCTAAGTTTACATAAATTGTTTCCTTATTTCTCAATATTTTTTCACTATGTGTGTTGTATTAATTTGAGGACAAATTCATTAACCTATCATCGAGATTGTAATTAATCTTGTTGTGTGCACTCATTTTTCCTGAGAAGACTCTCAAATGAATTCCTATAGATCCCAAAAACAAGTGTGAAGTATTTCTGTGATATAGTATTTAATAAAGTGTAAGTTTAACTTGTAGAGTTTGTCCTTGTCCTTTGAAAACTTAAAAAATACATAAAGTAAAAGAAATAATAAAAAATAGTATCTTTAATCATTTATTTAGTGAAATAACTGTTCACAAAACGCCTTCTTTAAACCATTCACGAAATAGAAATATAACAGCTAAAAGTAACATCTAGAACAAAGACACATTTTCAATCTTAGATAACAACCAAATCGATGTGATCCAGAATAATCATTTTATTTAGTGAAAATAAACTGTCACAAAGCCTTCTTTAACCATCACGAAAATAGTAATGATAAGCTAAAAGTGAACATCTAGAACAAATACATTTTCAATCTTAGGGATAACAACAATCGATGAGCAGAATAACTTAACACACATTTTAGTAGGGCTGATTATCACAAAACGACCGGAACCACAAGACAGCAAAACCGATCTTGTGTGGGTTACGGGAAAGAGACCCTCTCTAGGAAATTAAACTGAGTGTCAAGGTGAAATTACAGAGTGTATCGGGGTAAATATCCCGGAATACCTAGATTCTAATTTTGTTACAAACATCATACGTGAATTACTTTCAGTAATAGTTTGTGTAGTATATCACGGAAAACATTGCTTAAAAATTGAGAAGCAGTAAAGTAACCATAATGTTATACTGAATAAGCCTATTTAAATGTAACCCAAAATCCTGATAGAAGACATTTTTTATATTCATTAAGTCCATTTGTCCCCGAGATTAAAATTAAAGATAAGGAATTATGGAATCTATGCCTCGTGAAATATGTAGCACCGCCGTAATATTAAACTCAATTGAGGTGTACTTATTAGAGTTAAATTAAGCCTTTCTATTTGTGTCGCATAAAAACGTAATATTGATAATAAATGGTAAAAATGTTTTAAATTATCGTAAATTAACAAATTTACTCATCGGAATAAATGCTGCTGTTCGGAGCATTGGATGTACACAACACTTCGATGTATTTTTTAAATAATTAGGCCCTGTGAATTATGTTTAGGGCAAGGATAATAACCATAAACATGGTCAACACAACAAAATTGAACATTTCTTTATAAGAACGACAATTCATTCGGCTCATGGGGGCACGTGGAGAAATAATTTAAATATGAAGAAGATTATATATTTATAGAAGTAGGAACTTCTACACTAAAGTAGGATTTTCAGGAAGGGCGAATAAGCACGTTCTTGTAACGTGGAAATAATGCAAACTCCTACTAAAGTCAAATTTTTCTAAGAAGTTTTTTACAGTTTCATTTTTTTGTAAAAATAACTAAGTAAGTTTTGATACGATCATAGTATTATTGTATAAATAATGCAATATTTTTTCTTAATTTTTCGCTCATTATAGATAACATATACAACGCAGAATAATTTACAAACAATTCAATTACCCGTATCTCCTAATTACGTAAATATTGTCCACAAA
>NW_025785374.1:0-22077 GCF_021130785.1 Homalodisca vitripennis
TTTTCCGACAGGTAAATTACTATTTTCAAATGTGATTCGTAAAACAATATCTGACGAAAGCGACAGCTCGTGTTTATCCATATTTTAAAATTACAGTTTTATACATTTATTTGTAGCCGTCCAAATTATATGTAATATAATTATTAACATACAGTACAAATCTAAGGTACATTAATAACAAGAAATAATGTTAAAGCCTTTCCTCTAACGGTTTATTAGCAATATACAATTCCCCAAAACTCGTACAATGATATGATATGTTTCTTTGTAAAGCAATTACAAAGAAACATACAATACAAGGTTGAGCCCGCCCTGATCTAGTTACAATACCGTTCTTTGAACTATTGATCGGAAAATTGTCCTGGCAAAGTATTGTCTTTGAACGATTGTTTACATTGTTTTTAGATTTCACTTTAGTGGTAGTAGAGAGGAATAATTTATTATTTACGAAGAACACTTTACATTGCCCTATCTGAACTTTAATAACAGTTTCCTTTCTAAATGCGAATAATTTTGTTTTTGTAGAGACTGACCTAGTCACTGCCATATACATACTAAAAAAGTGTCATTGCTATGTGCTTTGTGATTAATCAAGGTATTAGTTATTTTGAATTAATTAATTATTCATATATTCAATTATTAGTAGATAGTATTATGGGGTTCCTGGCGGCACTTTCGGAGCCCGACCGAAAAGCAATGTAAACATACTGTTCAATGTAACCATAAAGGAAGCTGAGATATAACACAGCAAACTTCAATGAAAAATTAAACCGAATCTACAGTCGTTCGTCTCCAAACGGGGCTAGATCGGTACAGAGCGCGCAGAGCATCGCAGCGGAGTTGAATGGTTATAATTAACCAAATCTACAGCTTTTTGCTTCTACTTGGTGTGTGTGGGGTGTTCTACAAGCTGGTGCTTTGTAAAATGGTGTTGATCCTGAATTCTGCTATCGGAGAGTAGAATGGAAAAATCTTCCAAGTGACAAGTCGAGTGGTGTTGCTACTGACAGACCGACCATTCAGCGATAATCGCTTTCGGCCTGCGTCATATCCGTTAGTGATGATCACGCCGTGAGGAGGCGCAGAGATCGTTGGTTGAGCGCAAGCATAGGTCGTCCATTTGGTTGATAATATAATTTGTGTCTAGTCTAAATGGAGCGGGGGGGGGGGGGGGTCGGTAAGAGAAGTGGAGGGGCATGTCCGTTCTCTGCAGAATTAGGGGAATTTAAAGAAAAAACTATGATCGCCATTATAATTCTAAAAGTCACGAAAAAAACAAGCAAATTTTAACGATAATGAACTAAATTATTTTAAGACAATGGGCTAGAGAATATAAAAATTGCCGATCACGAAAACATGTTTTAATATTGAGAAATTACGTGAATTAAAGAGAAATTTCAAAGTTGAAAAGAAAAATCTCGACCTATTTAATGATGAAAAACTTTCATTCAATAGCTGGAAAGTTGGCTATCGGTACTAACGATAAAACCAAGTCTGAAATGATCGAATAAATTGATAAAACTCTTAAAGTAAAATCCGAAAATATCATTGATGTAAAAGTTTTATCCTCTATACCACGGTCTTTTCAAGCAATACATTTTAACAAACTTGAACGACAAGTCCATGTCAATTAAACAAATATCTTTCAATTATGCGGTCAGAAATTAAAAATTTAATCGAGAAATTTCAAGAAAATGTTAAAAATATGAAGGGCTATCTCTCTTTGGAATGTGAATACGAACGAACCCCTTTTTTTTTTAAGTGGGAATGGTGAACCGCAAACATGTCTAGATGTATATTTACTATCAAAGCAGACGAAATCTTTGACGTAAACGACTTTATTACTAAGCAATTTAACTAAATTAACACATCGAGAACAAAACGAATAATCCAAATTAAAGGTTCCGGATGGACATTTAAAAGTTCGTAAACAACTAGTTTTAGGAGCCTAAACAAACACGAAATGGATGAATGCAGGATCATACCATCGATTTACCAAAGAATATCAAAGATAAAAAAGCTTGTATAAATATAAAAAATAGAGATGATTTTTGCTTTATTTACTCAATAAGATGTTCTATTGAAAAACCCCCAGAAAGAGACCTGTGAACAGGTAAAGCAATACGAAAAAATTTGTGAATGACCGAAATATTTTCCAGGTTTAGAGTATCCAATGTCTCTGAAAGATATACAGAATATTTGAAAAACGAAGCTACCAATTTCCCAAGGTATAAGTATCCAACAATGTCTAACAAATTCTACAGTTTTGATGAAAATATTAACATTGTTCCGTTACAAATTTCTGAAAAATATGAACGCTGAAACAAACATTGATTTATTGTATGTTTAAACAAGATGATAAATCTCATTATGTTTTGATAACCGATTTTAAATAAGCTTGTTTCTTCGCAGTTGTCTAAACATAAAGAAAGAAAATTTTTGTGTAGAAGATTTTTAAGCCATTTTTACAAATCTGGAGATTTAACGAGATCACTTAGAAATTTGTAAACATCATGAAGTTTGGTAAGCCAATTAAGCCATTTCCAGGTCAAACAACTAAAATACTAATTATCAAAAGAAATTTCACCATCCGTACGTAATTTTAAATGGACTTTGAGAGCATATTAGAAAAAATTCCGACATGCAAGAACAATCCACAAAGATCGAATACAACCAAGATTCAGAGGCACATTCCTTATGGTTTTACTCTATATTTAGTGTCGAATGTGACCAATCGCATGTACAACAACCGATTAGTTAATCGTGCCAAAAATGAAGAAGATTTGAAAAAACGTCCCGACAAATTTGTTTGACAGAATACTCAATAAATTAATCGAAATACATAGCGAAAAAATATAATTCTAATAAACATGATACCTATGAAATAGACATAAGAAGAAGAAATTTCGTATCAAAATTCAAACGTTTGTCATATCTGTGAATGGTCTGCCGTATGAAAGTTGGGCTCTATTCAGTATGGTTTTACCTCCTGATAGTTGGAATGATAAGATTTAATAATAAAGTGGAGAGAGTCATTGTCATTTAACCGGCAAGTTTCGAGGCGCAGCTTCATGCATGTTGCAATCTGAAATTAGAAATTTCCTCAGAATATTCCCGTTTACTGCCACAATAATGTCACATTACGATACTCATTTGTACATAAAAATAGATGGCTAAACAATATGGAAAATGTTGGAATTTGATTGCAAACACCGATGAAAAATATATAAATTATTCTGTAAAATTCTGGAATATGGATATGAATTTCGAAGGTGATAAGCCAAGAAAATTCATCAAGTTTTCGTTTTGGTAGACTACCACACGTTTCAATTTCATGGCCTCGTCTATAGAAAAGTTAGCTAAAAATCTAAAGAGAGAAGACTTCAACACATAACAAATCATTTTAATACAAGATGGACTGAATGAGATAATAGAAAGACAGCCAAATGACGACCGATGAGATTTTTTAAAATTCTATCTGGAAAAGGAATATTTCCCTATGAATTTATCGACAGTATTGAAAAACATGAATTACACAGAAAGAATTGAGAATTCAAGATTTCTATTCCACTTATGACAGATGAGAGCATATCTGAGAAAGATTTTCAACACTACTTAAATGTTTGGAAACAATTAAAAGAGAAAAATCTTGGAAATTACTACTGATTTGTACAATATCCAAGATGTTTTATTGCTTGCTGAATATATTCGAAAATTTCAGAAACATTTGCCTTAAATGTTATAAACTGCGATCCGGCACACTATCTAACAGCTCCCAGTCTCGCAATGGACGCAATGTTAAAATTAATGAAAAATTGAGCTTCAGGCTAATTAACGATTATAATATGTAATTTGATGATTGAAAAAAGAAAGGCCATTCGCGGGGTCAATTTCTCAGTGTATTAAACGATAAATGTGAAAGCAAAATAACAAATATTTAAAAGATTTTGATAAGACAAAAGCCCGAAAACTATTTACTCTCTATCTCGTTGCAAACAACCTTTTATGGGTATGGGCTTATGCAAAAACTGCCGTTTAGGTGATATCAAGTGGATGGATTCCTAAAACGTATACAAAAGAAGAGTGGCAAGGAAAACAATTTTAGAACTCACTGGCGACGAAGATTATGGCTATACTCTCGAAGTCGATCTTGTATATCCATACAAATTTACACGAACATCACAAAGGATTTACCTCTTGCTCCAGAACATTTTAAAAAACAAACTTTGCACGAACTCTACTGGATAAAACTGAATACGTTGTTCCTTCGAGAAATTTTAAGTTCTATTTGGAACAAAGGTATGATTTTGAAACATGTGAATAGAGTTAATGCATTCGATACTCAGAAGCTCTTTTATGAAAGAATACATTGATTTTTAAACACAAACATGAGAACCAAAAGCTACAAGCGACATTTTGAAAAAGGACTTTTATGGAAGCTGATGAACAACCTCAGTGTTTGGAAAATCTATGGAAAATGTGAGAAACAGATGTGATTTTAAGCTTGGAAATGAAGAATTTTCAAATGAAACAAGCTAAGAAAACAAATTTCAAATGCTTTTAACCATCTTTGACGACAACTGTAAAGCGAGTCACATGTACAAACAAAAGGTTAAATTTAACAAACCGATTTACATAAGGATTTTCAGTGCTCGACCTCTCAAAATTGCTAATGTACGAGTTTTATTACATCAAATTAAAGAAGTTTGATCCAGATTTGAATCTGTGTTACATGGATACAGACAGTTATTTTCCTAGAATTGTAACGAGATCCTTTTAAAATTATTAAAAGTAAATATAGAGGACTTTGATACGAGCGATTATGCAAAAGATCACGAATGTTTCACTACTAAAAATAAGAAGGTAATAGGTAGAATTCAAAGATGAGGTTAGATAGCGAAGTTTTAGAAGAATTTTGTGGTTTAAGGTCTAAGATGTACTCGTACGAAATATCTAGATAAAAACCTCAGTTAGGTGTAAAGGAATTAAGAACACAGCACGTTGTAAATAAAACAGCTAAATATCGAAAACTTGAAGAGATGTTTGTTTCGAAGATAAAGAAGAATTTTAGGAGATGACAGTCATCAAAAGTTATAACATAACAAGAGGTTGTACACTGTTACCATAAACAAGCTGGCAACTGAACGCTAAAGATGATAAGAGAAATTGTCCCTAGAAAATAAGATCGATACAGTACCGAAATGGCTATAAAAATGAAGCAAAATCTGATATATTAGATCGAATTAGAAGTAGAACTTTGTGGAAACTTTGATATGTAAATGGAAGATGATGGTAAGAGACGACGATGAGCCGCGCAAGTGTAAAAAGAAAACGTAAAAATATACGATTTCAAAAATCGTTTCAAACTCAAAATGGAATGTAATAGAATTGCTGCAAAATGTTCAAGCGCGCGCGCGAGTGAGCGGCGTGCGCAAACAAGAGTAAGTTTATAAAGAAGGAGCGCAAGATCCAAAACCTGTTAAGCAAGAATTGAAGACTAAAGATGAGATAGAGATTGAAGCTCGAGAAATTCCATGCACCAGTACGAAAAAAGTTAAAAAAGGAGAAAAAATTATAACAGTTAGGAATTGACGCTTTATGGGCAGCAGATTTATTTATAATGTCTAACCTATTCAGATCAAAATGGATGGTTTTAAAGTTAAAAAAATAAAATTGGGGTTAAAAATGTTATTGATACTTTCTCAAAATATGCTTGGTCAAGAGTCTATCAAAGAAAAAAAACGGCAAGTGATATTTCAAAGCTTTCGAAGATATAGTACAAGATGCCATAAGAGGATCAATCACAAACCTCCTAACCTACTTCATACAGATAAGGGTTTAGAGTTTTAAAATAAAGAATTTAACGAAGTTTTGAGGAAATACAACATTAAGATTTATCAAACTGAAAACGAAGAGAAATCAAGTAATGTAGAGAGATATAAACAGAACTCAAAATGAGAGAATGAAAGTAATTTTTTTGAGATTAATAAAAACTTTGAAATGGATCGATATTCTTCAAAAAATCGTAAAAAATTATAACGATACAGTTCACAGCACCATCAAAATGAAACCAGAAAGAACGTAGATAAGGATGCAGAAAAGGAGAATATTAGAGACCGATTTCAAGTATGTTCCACCTGAAATTCACACGAAAACTAAATTTAAAGTCAATGATCATGTATAAGAATTGTTACTATAAAACAAACATTTTCGAACAAATATAAGAACAATTGGACAAGAGAAATCTTTTTTGTGATTTATCAAATTAATAACACAGATCCTGTAACATATAGTATAAAAGATTTAAATAATGAAGAAATAACCGGAAAGTTTTATGAAAATGAATTGGAAGAAAGTCCAAAACTGTAATATAAATTTTCTATATATAACATGGCGCATCAAAAGAAATGTACAAAGTGCAAAGAAGTTTAAAAATATTTAAAATGAATTTTATAAAGATAAAAAAAGGAAAGATGGAATGCATTATAAATTGCAAAGATTGTGAAAGGGAATATCATAAAGAATTATATGATAAAATAGAAAAATTAAACATGGAAGATAAAGAATGTCTTAAATGTAAGAGAAACTAAAAACAATTCAGAGTTTAATAGTGATCACTATAAGTAGAGATAAGAAAGACTCATATGGTAAAGATTGTGTAAAGAAGAATCTTCATAGATTATTATTATGAAGATACTCAATGTGAATGTGGAAGACCTATAAACAATGGTTAAATAATTTATCAAAAACATTTACAAACAAAAATATCATAAGTTAAGAGTTTTAACATTTTCATTGTGTGTAATCTAATTTTTTTCTATTTAAATGGGAAGGTCTCAAAAGAAATGTACAAAAGTGTCAAGGAAGAGAATAGAAAGAAGACTGTTATTGTAGAGGAATTAATATGATAAAATGATAACAAATTAACTTTAGAAGAGAAAAAGTGTTATACTGTTAGTGTAAAAGAAAATTAGAAAATATTTTCTGAATTTAATAACTTGGGCAGTTATAGGTAAAGGATAAGAAAATGATGCTTTTTGCAAAGATTGTGCGTAAAAAAATTTTCCAGCGAAAGTTATAAAAACGAAATGCCTTCGTGAATAATGAAAAAAAAAATTTCTACGATGGGTTACCTAGGTTATGCCTAATTATATTCAGTGTTTGTTTACAAACAAAAATATAATAAATCGTAGAGTTTTTAGTAAAATTTAGAAACATTTTCCATCAGTGTAATTTTAGATATATTCTATAAATCAGTCGAGATTCTGCCATAATATTTGTAGTAAAATGATTGTCCCGTTGTATAAAAATATTCAAAAGATTCTTTCAATTTGGTTGTGAGAGATTTATACTATTTGGATCTCCATGTCCTTAATAAAAATTTCACATTTCTGGGTAATCAATTTCAAGTTCTCTTCAATCTTTTCGGTTATTTCCTCTCTTTTGACGCTCTGATAAACGTAATAAAGGATATTCCCACATGTGATTCTTCTTAATTAATAACAAAAAACATGGTGTTTTTTTCTTAGCAAAATCTTTACAAACAAGGTACTGGTTTCATTAAGTCAATTTTGTAATACACTGTTAGTTGATTGGAGGGGTGATGATTTCCGTTTTTTTAATTTCATCTTTTTAATTTGCAAGTGTTTAAACTAACTTCGTCCTCTAATATATTTAATCTTGTTTTCAAGTTTGTACTCACCAAATTTACGAATACTTGGCCCAAATACTTCTTTTGTAACACCACTTTTGAAAGGTTTTTGCTTCTAATTTATTAGATCTTAGTATTAAAGAATAAAATCCAGACTTCATTAAGTGAAAATAGTAGTCAGAGATGAAGGATTTTGAAAGGGTCATATGGCATAGACTCTTGATAATTGTTAATATTTATTTAAAGGCTATTTTTGCCTCGTCATTATCACATATTATTTATGATAGCTTGTCTACGTATTTTTCATATTGTAAAATTTCTGCAACATCTTTTAGCCTTAAAAACACCCACAAATTTTCATTATTTTTCGCGTCAACAATCGTGCAAATGTCTTTATTATTGAATGTAAGTTTTGATCTATTGAGTAGGTCTACAACTGACTCCATTTAGATAGAAAAGAAATTTAACTAGTAATTTTTTATTTTGAGGAATTGAAGGGCCGAGATTCATTGATAAAAAAACAGTTGTCTAGGCATGAAGAGATTGTTAAGGGGGCCCATTCGAATAGCCCCTTGTTTTTTTAAGTAAAAATAATTTGAATTATTGTCTCATCATCAATCAAACTCATTTTTATTCCCTTTTTCAATCTTAAATATATTGTTGTATTTACTTCTCATTATTTAAATTAAATTTCCCCTACAAGAAGTCTTGTATAGTTTAGAAACGATTTTTTATTGAATTCTTTTAATATTTTTTTCTAATTGGAAATATAATCTCGCGAATCTTCATTCGGTTTTTTCACTGATTTTGCTGATCCATAAGGCAAACATTTGGGAAAAAAGTGTAACTCAAAATTTCAGATTCTTTGTGTAGAATGCGTTCGGGTTAGTGGATTTTCAAAACCTAGGTTCCAACGAGATTGCAGTGCACTTCAATTACATCGAACGGTCCTAAAAATTTTGGCGTTTTATTTTCCTAAATATACCTGATTATGGCTCAATAGTTTCTTGGAACAAACCCTAACAAATTCTACTCAATAATTGCTGAAAAACATATATATCTTACTGGTGATTTTTATTTGAATTTTATTAGAGAGAGGATAATTTTTTTTTTGCATTTCAAAACTTGTTTTTCCCGTCAAAAGTTTTAAAGATGTTATCTTGATTGTTTGAATGTTTCAGATTAATTTTTTATAAGTGGAATTTTTATAATTTGATCGAAAGTATAATATCTCCTTTGTATTAAACCATAATATTTTTGTTATGTTCTTCTCACTCATAATCCTATTACAATAAGGAGATACTTTCAAACTAACCTATTTTATTACAGAAAAATTTGTCAGAATTAAAAATCCAGCTTAAAACCTGATAAAATTAATTTGATTCTTCCTCTAAAGTGTATAGGATGTTTTGCCACAAGTTAAAAAAAACTAATTTAGAGCTTTCCTGAAAGTCAATCATATTGAAACCAGGCTTCATTTTCGCCCTAAGCGATTTGTCTTTCGCAAGATGAAAAGTCTTTGCTTATTTAAATGGGAGAAATTTTTAAAGCAACAAAAGAATCAGATAAAACTCATTCGCCAAAATCGTTTAGAAGAAAATAAAGAAAGATCAACCAATCTGAGTTGTTAATTGTTGAGTTTCAAGTAGGATGTGTGGAAAAACAACTATTATTATTGAATATTTATCTACAATAGGTTTGATTTCCTTATTCCAATTTTGTAAGTGTTTTGTTTTAGTGCTGGAGAATTGCTTTAGTGAACAAGGACGCCTATGTAAAAAAATTGACGAAGAAGTAAGTATTGTTGAAATAATATTGAAGAATGTAACCTGTAAACAGATGACGAAATATTATCGAGCATTTTTTATAATAGATGATGCGGCTGATCCAGGCTGAGGACATAGTTCCGTTAAGGCGGTATGGTGAATGTTAAACCCAATTCGGTTAATCGTTGTATTTTGATAGAATTGTATTTTAGAAAATCAAGACGTTTATTAAGGAATATATTTTCGTAATGTCCCGTCACAAAAATATCTCACTGTGTAATCTATCTTTTCCCCAATGCATTTTCGCACAAGGGTTGATAGAAACAAGTTTATAAAGAAATAACCTGAATATGTTGCTGTATTATTAAGCAAGATGATCACTATTCGAGAAAGATTTATAACAATTATGTTGGGAGTCTGATTATTCTGAGGTAGTTTTTAGAACTCACTCTTATTGAGTTATGTGATTAAAATTCTTGGAAGGAAAAGGACTACGGATTTTTAACTATTTAGTTGAATCTAACTTTGAAGCCTAAAAAGTGGTAAATTATTCTGAATATAAATTTTCTTAATTATAAAAGAGTCTGTGGGCTGTAGACTCAGTGGTCCTGACACGTTATCCTACTTGATAAAATATTTGGTTACAATTATTTTTATAGTTTATCTTTAATTTTTACTTTACATATATGAAAAATAGAACAAGAAAAAAAACGTGTAAATCTGTTTCACGTGTCCACGTTCACGTTCATTGTTTTCTAGCGTTCTATTGTGTGTGTTCAGGGAGTGGGGTCGTGTTTTTACGTTGTTCACGTTCGATGTTTTTACGTTTCGTGGTTTGGACGTTTTCACTGCTTCGTGTTTTCACACGTTCCACGTTCACGGTTTTTTAAAACGTTCCACGTTTCGGGACACGGTTTTTACGTTCCACGTTTCACAAATTTTCCTAAAATAAATGATGGGCGAACGTAACTTTCTGTCTATAGAAGCGAAAAAACTTGAATCAAATCGAAAAGAAATTAATCAAAGAATTTAAAGAACAGGATTCGAACTGGATGAAGAAGAACAAGAAGCTTATTCCAAAAAAATTTAATCAAACCGTGTAACTTCTTCGCAATTAAAAAAATGATTGAGTGGCAAAGATTCGAAAATGTTTTAAGCGATAACTCCAAAATTTTAATGAATTTTGGTTCCAGTTGTACGACAATTTGCTGATTATTTTCCGATACCTAGAATCTGAAGTAGAAAGAGTTATTGAATTGCCAAAATTACCATCTTCAACACCATTTAGAGAGACCTCGAATCATTGAAGACTCTACCAATTAGTTGAACCAATAAGTCCTGGAAACGGACGGATATAATAATTGGTAAAATTGGTAAAAAAATAAAAATTATCCTTCCCTAGAGTAAGAAGATTGATAAATTTGGTTTGGTATTGGGATAAAAAAAAGAAAAGTTTTATGATTGGAAATTTGCCCGTGATATTTTTGAAACATAATGGATATTCATTATTAATAGATAAAAGTCATATAAAGGAAATCAAGGTTTATGGAGGATTATTAACAGGCACTGAGATGTTCCAAAAGAATAAATTTTATATTCTGAAGAAGAATTTGAAAAAGAGTATACAGAAATTTTAAGTGGGGAATCTGGACTCAAATTTTACAAAAATAATGATACCATCAACTAAGAAAACCAAAAGGGTCAAGTAAAGGTAAAAAATATCTCAATTTGATTAAACCCAATTTTGGTGAAAAACGAATCGAACGGATCAGGTGTAAGAAAATACAATGGATAATAAGATTGAGTACAGATATATATCGGACGATTTTTGACCAAAACTCGATGTGAAATTTAAATTAATATAATATTTTATGCTCAATGAGGACAGGTCTGGAGTGGAACAAACAATTTTTTGAACGAAAAGAATGCAAGCGAATTAAAGATTTTTATTTCGAACAAACTTGATGAAAATGATTGAAAAACCTGATGGAATTAAATAGTTTCAAAACGAGTTTTGCCGGCAAATAAAGTTCATCTTATGATTGAGGGTAGAGTGAGGGTACTTTTGAAATGTAGTTTTATCAACAATTTAACCTTTTGAATTACACGTACCAACTTAATCAGTATGTCTTGGTGGCCTGGCGCACAAAACTTCGAAAAAAGGAACTGAAAAAGATGGAGATAACTGGGTATAAATTAAAAATGTAGTATCAAGCTGCTTATGGAACACGATATTTTTTTATGCAAAACATGATGAGACACAAATTCCAGACCATAATCGCAGATAAAGTTTTTGTTGGCAAGATAAGGGCAATGGATAAGATTTATTTATCAAAAGATGCTAGTTTTTAAATGGTGAAAGATTTGTTGCGCTTCTCAATCAGCTGGAGGCAATGTTTTTGAAGTATGAAATATCTAGGAATTGGGAATCTGAAGAGAACTTGAAAATTTTTAAACTATATAAATGGAGTGTGAAACGTTAAACTTCAGCAAACCAATCAGAAAGAAAAAATATAAAATCCGCTTTTAAGAAGAAATATGAAATATCTTGAATTGACGTTGAAAATCAAACATTGAAAAAAAAAAATTTAAAAGCCTTTAACATTCGGGGAAATTGGAAGAAATCTGCCAAAAATATTAAACATTTTAGAGGAATCTTCATGTAGAGATACATTACACTTGAATAAAAAGTTAAGAAAAATTTGAATGTGGAATTTGTGAATTTAGAGCTCGATTATGGGAAGTTGGAACGCATTGGAATATTTGGTTATTATAAAAATGATAAGAATGGCATGTTATTTTTAATGGAATTCCGTATGGAAGAAATTGAGGGACAAACCACACCCCTATAGAATTGATTTAAACTATATCTTTGAAAAAAATTACAAGCGTCTACTACAATGATTCTCAGATTCAAAGACTATAAAAGATCCCCCAATTTGTGGTCCTATTTATGTTGTTTTTTGTTTTGAATGAACGGGTAAGTAACTGGTAAAAGATGTTTAAAGAAGTTGTTAACAAATTATTACATTAATAAATATGGATTCACAAAACTAATTTTTAGACGTATTTGGAACACAAATTATTCAAAAATGTAGATAATAGTTTGTACATTTCTTGATAGTTTGAGAGAAATGTAGTATTGATAACAAGTTAGGAAAATTTTATTACAAAAAACCCTCTTCCAGATATCAGAATCATGTTTGCTGTCCGAGATTGTAGATTTTAAAGCAGAATATGATAACAAACTTGCAAAATTTCATGATGTTCAAAGTGAAACCTAGATTGCTGATAAAATAAAAACATTGAAAAAAGTAATTTGAAGGATGGTGCAAAAAAAATATTTACCAATTTTAATGTCTCATATCGAAAAAGCTGATGAAAATTAACTTGAAGCGATTCAAAGTTTGAAAAGAATTATGTTAGTTTTGGCTAATAAGGAAAAGAATTGACTCGGGTGTGTCGAACCTGGGTATTGACAAACAATAGATTGTTGTATGTTAAAGAAACAGAATTTTAAAACCTCTAGAAATATATCAGAAAAACATCGGATAATTGTTGATTTACATGATTCCGAAAGTGTTAAAAAATGCCTTTAGATTTTAAAGGAAAAACGAGATTAAGCAGTGTTAGTGAAAGGAATTTAATCTCCCATTTGATGTTGTATACTGTAATGATATCAATTAGAAGATCCTATTTAAAAATTTTTAAATGAACTAAAAAACAAAATTATGAGAATCATAGAACAGCATGTTAAAGAATTTTACAACAGAATTCTACTGACAAGTTAGAAAGCCAGAAATAGCAGATCACAGTAGACCGGATGTATGAGATGAAACAGATTAATAGGAAAACACTTACTAATTTTTAAAGAGTCTTTTGCATGAATAAGTTTAGTTTTAGATAGCTACGAAAACTTTTTGAGAATAATTGGTCATAAATTTTGTTGAATACAATGATTCTAGATGCTGTTCAAATTTCAAAAATTAGAAGAAATAAAATTAATTAAGTTCTGAGGTGAGAAATCTTAAATATAATTTTGGAAACAATAATTGAATAACAGATTTAATAGATTAAGGCGGACTAAAGATTGACTAATTATTCCCTAAATTAAATGGCGCTCATATATTTGTATCTTGTGACGGTTGTACAGGCAAAAAACTGACAACAATAATGATATAAAATACTATGCAACACATCATATGGAGGTTAATAGAGAAATGTTTCTGGAAAATGTGCTGAATGTAAACACTAAAAAGAGCCAATTTATAAAAACTTGATTTTTTGAAATTTTTATTTTCTTAATAAATAGAGATGGCGGGACATTACAGTTGGTCTTTCGAATCTTTTTATCATGCACAACACGGAAAGAGATTTGAAAAAAGAACATTGGGATGGAACATTTCTCAAAAAATATGAAATTTATCCGAAGAATATGATGAGATTATTAACGTAAACAAAATTTGAAATTGTTGTATAACATTGCTGCTAAATATCAAAAGTTTTTTTTTACTTTATCATCAGAGTTCATTCAAGAAAATTATACATTTATCAATTTAAAAGATCATAATTGTTCCTGTTCTTTGTCTCTATCAACCACATTGAGTATAAAGTTTTTTGGATAGAAAATAAAGATACACCGTTGATTGGAACAATATTATAGGAGATGCGGTTACTATCCTGTCGCAATATCTTTATTGAAATAATGTGGAACCGAGATCGCAAAAATTTAAACGAGAAAGAGAATCCTGAATATGACGAGTAGTAGATCATTAAAAATGGAACTCGAGCCAATCTTTTTAATTTATTTTAACTAAAATTTTATATCCGAGTTTCTTATAAAAAACGTACATGTAGCGATTCCACCCCCCCACGATGAAAAAAATGAGTACATGATGTTTAAAAATTTCTACAATTTTTCTCTGTATTAAATGGCGGAACTACAGAAAATATGCTAGTGATATTGAAAGGGCGGAGGTATTAAAAATTTCTAGTCCAATTAGTTAAACAAAACCCATTTGAATGAACCGAATAAAAGAAACTGAGTTTAATATGATGATTTTGGAGATAACTTTTGCTCGTCTAACTTCCAGTTTTAAATATTTCTAGGAACATTACAAACAATAACAAGAATGGTCAAGCCGAGCGATCTTGGAACTGACTTAATACGTTAGATTAATCGATAATTATTATTACCGTTTTTTTGATTTTCTAAGATTGAAAGTAAGAAAAACACAATTAAAATTGATAGAAGAAGCGACATCGAAAACTGTGGCAAATTAAGCACAAATTAAAGTGAACTATTTCGTATTCAAAAAGTTGATGTTATTTCTCAAACTTCTAATGGCTTTGAATCAGATTTTAAATTTGGTGTTTTTTGAAAGAGCAGCTGGAAATTTATCTCATTTTTGGATTAGTGATTTTTTGAAAAATGTTAACTATTCCCGATCTATAAAGGAGGATTTTATCTAGAACGTATTTATAAGCGAGCAGAAGACGATGATGTGATTCTGAAATGGACTGCACTGGGAACCGTGGAAATATTATGCCTGTTGATGGAAATAATAACCAAATTACAGATTTTGTTTATTAGAGTTCCTAATGAATTGATTATAAAATCACTAGAGATGTAAAATAAGGTTGATTGATGAACCATTACAAAAAGTCAAAAACATTCATGTTTTAATTTTCTAGATTGGCAATGTATTGAAACAAAAAAGGTATTTCCGGAACAACTTATTCGTTCGATATCACAATTATATTTATAGTACATATCTTCAATCCCACAGTTCGTTATCAAATCGGTTTTCAAACAGATAGACAGAATAGACATCAAGAAAAAAATCCTTCCAAAGTTTGAATAGTTTTGGATGTAAAAAAATATCAGATAGGTAAAAATTGAAACGGTTCTTATTTAATCCAAGATGAATTACAAAATTTAAACATTTCCGGAGGCTCCATTTTCAGAATCATGTAATCAGATTGTATCAAGATTTTAAGAAAGTTTTACTGTTAGATAATAAGGAAATGTACTTACAAATCCTTAAAGCAATTAATTTTAGCGAATAGACCTATTTATGTCATTGATACAAACAAAGAGTTTGACAAATATTTCCTGGTTCAACGAAAGAAGACGCGAATATAATTATCAATTATGGATTTTCAAAAAGCTGTTACAAAAACGCGGATTTGTTTATGTGTGTTGTTGTCTCTGAGAAATTTTTAGCCTATGAATGTGATTCAAGAACGATATTATAGAGAAATTCAGTAGTTAATGATGTTCATATTATTCTCCTTTCATTCCTGTCTAATATTTCAAAATATATACCTCTTTCGCCACTGAAAAATCCACGATTTCTTACCGGGGTTTATTTGGTATAAAAATCTTTATAATCTGTACACATATATATACCTAAATAGTTGTACACATAGAATGAACCATAGATATTTCTATTTATCTCTTGTTGTAGAAATGTAAACACAAATCATTTGCGCTGAAAGACTAAGATTTATATCTCGGCAGGGACTTAGTTCCATAATCTCCATTTTCTATAAAAAAAGAATCTTTTTGTTTATAAATGGAAGAGTATAATGCAAACTGTTACAAGTGGTTTATGGACATAGAGGTGAGAAATTGTTGATAAAAAATTTATTTAGTTTGGTAGAGTCATTGTAAATTTAATTTTGTACGAAAGACCTAAACCATAGGAAATTTCGACACAATAAAAAAAAAACCCCCTTAAAAAACCACAAAACCCCCCAAAATTTGTTGACATATATCTGCTTACAAAATTACAATACGGAGGGTGAAAAACAAACAAAATTTGTTTAACACAGAATTTAGGAAAACATGAATAAAAATTTGTTACTTTATCTCTTATAAACCGTGTTTGAAAAAATTACATATATTTCACTTTTTCAAAGAATACATTAGGTTTGTAGTATCGATTAACACACGTTTATTATGAACAAGATGATTACCTGTATTTTTTCATATCTGGGATGTTGAACTTTGTCTACGATTTTAAGCACAGAAATTCCTCGATGATTTTTATAGTTAATCATTTGGAGGAAAGTAAATGAAGAACCTCGCTCAAACAATGATAGATGTTTCTGGCAATTCCCTCGACTTCTCGAGTGATTGTTTTATTTAGCAAATTTCATTTTTTTCCGTCTTTAAATTTTTTCTAGTTTAAAAATGGAGTTCTTGAAAGAGTTAAATGATATTGGAGAATGTAAGTTTAAAGTAGTATAAGACGGTTTAGAATGAATTGGAAGAAAGGAAAGAAACATAAGAATCTTGAATTTGGAGAAAATGAAAGATAATATTACGGCAGGTTTACCAATAATTGCCGAGTTGGAAGTATTGTAAAGGTACCACTTGCCGAATCAGATTTTTGACTGTTTTTGGATTGAAAAAAAGATTAAAGAATTAAACCAAAAATAGAAAAATTAACACTTGATTGTTACTGGAAAGAAAGACTAAATAAAAGATAAAGAAAATTATAACAATTAACTTATGTAGAATAAAGTCTTAACTCTTATCAATACTTGCAGTCCCTCCCCACGTCATAGTACTGTTTTTTGATAACCATTGTTGGTGTCTTTCTTCATAGGAATCACTTGGTGCTCTAATATTATCTACCAGTAATAACCCTTTATTGGGTTTCACACAAAATGTGGGCTATATTCTGATAAGAAAAAATTCTATAATGCTCTTTAATGAATTGGGTGTTGATAAATCTTGACTACTCACGCATAAAATTCCTCAAGAAAATTCATCAATTAAGAGTCCTTGATTCATCTTTGAAAGCGAACGTAATAACTATGGGAAAAATGTCATAAAAAACGATGAAAAACTCTCTGTTTGTTTATTTTTTACCCTTTCTTTTCAATATCTTTCGTAATTATCATTAAATACTCTTAATCCCTTACCTTTTTTAGATTTTTTGCCGATTTAGTAAAAACACCTCCATTGGACGTTTTTTTTCTGCAGAAAGACTTTACAAGTTTCATTTGGAAGTTCTGTATCTTTTAAGGAAAGTATCAACTGGTTCTTTTAAAATGTTTTTTGGTAATTCGTTGAACTCGCTTAAAATTGTCTATTCTTTGTAAGTTTTTGGAAAATGCTTAGAAACTGAAGAGAGCTTGGTGAGTTCATGTTGTTTTATTTACGTAGAAAAGTTTTTTTATTAAAGTACAGTATGTTTTTAGTAAAAATGTTTTTAAATTTGATCTAAATTTTATTAAAGATTAAATCCTTTATTTCGTAGCAGATTTGACAACATTTTTTACCAAAGCACAGCATTAAGAAAGTAGAAGCAAACAGCTATAGATTTGGTTACTTGATTTCATATCCTCAGAGTAGATAGTAATGTTACGGATCAGCTTTTGGAGACGAACGACTGTACGATTCGGCTTAGAATTTTTCATTGAGATTTGCGTTTGGTCGTCTTGTGTTTATTTCTCAGCTTCCTTTATAGGTATCACTTGAAACAGTATTTTACATTGAGCCTTTTCGGTCGGCTACCGAAAGTGCGCCGCGAACCCCATATTACTATCTACTATTATATATACTACTATATATATATATAGTATATATACTACTATATATATATATATATATATAAAATTGTTAATAAATGGCAAATATGCCCGTTATTTAATTGTCAATAAAACAATCGAATCATCAAAAAAGTACTTGCTTCCCGCCCGGGAGTCGAACCCGGTTCCTCTCACTTGCCGGGTGAATGATATGCTACCATTACACCACAGAGCGCTTACTTTTCCGATTAAAATTATTTTGTCATTCGGCCATAGATCTGTCACATATGTGTTTAAATAAGCAAAACTAAAATATGATCGGAAGACCAAATACCTGTCAAATGACTTTTAAATTACCAATTAATCAAAACTTGTATTAAATGGCAATAGCCTTATCTAATTTCCAAGTAAACATTGAAATCACAAAAAAGTACTTGCTACGCCGGGAGTACGAACCCTGGATCAGAAATAATTATAACAGAGTTGTATAATGTCTATCTTAACAGAATGTAGCACTGAAGGACATGAGAGTGACATGCGCTTTAAAATATTATGTCTCTATGAAATATTATTAATTAGGGAGAAATATTTTCTTATAGCGTTGTTTTCATTTCATACAGAAAACGCCTAACTAAATTCCTTTCGACTTCATTACAAACATTTTTAATACTATCTTAATATTTCTTAGAGAAAATTCTCTTAATATGATAATACATTTTAACAATACTCTCAGAGGGAAAACTGTCGAGGAAAAACAACAGTTTTTAAAATTTTCATCTCACAACCGGAAACCGGAGGATAACGATTTTGTAATTTGTTTCAATCTGTATAGTGTTGGGTCTGTGAAGAACCTTCTTCGTAGTGGATGGAGGGCTGGTGTCAATCTATTGTATGGTAGGACGGTAATGAGAAGCAAATAATCCAATATTTGATGCGACCCACATTCGATGAATTATTCAGGCCTGTCTAGGCAGTCCCACCCCTCCCTAGAACTCCTCCCCTCTCACTCCCCCCCCCCCACCCCCCCACCCGCCCGCAGGGAATATCGACCTCTAGCTAAAAGGTATGCATGATCTTCCTGTTAAAGATTGAAGGCAAGTTGAGTCTATTGCCTTGTGCGGACAATGACGCACAGACATATGGATCTTGTCATCCAAAGCCAACAAACTGTCTTTGCCTGATTAACCGAACGTTTTGATGATTGTGTTGACTGATAACGAAGTCGATCAGCCGTGTGCATGGTTACCTGTTCTCCAACATTTACTGATCCCTAGATACTTAAGCGTCAGGCTTACAGGGGACAATGAAGCACAATAATATGTAACTTTCTCCTAAGCCAACCCACTGGTTTTGCCTGATGTAACACGCAACGTTTGAAGATTGGTTTGATCGATACTCTCAAGTCATCAGCCGTTTGCATCGTTACCTGTTTACAAACATTTAATGCTCACCTTCTCTTAAGCGACAGGCTTACAGTGGACACTGGGAGCACAAACTATGGAACTTTCTCCAAAGCCAACAAACTGGTTGCTGATAGATTAACCGAACGTTTGATGGATGTGATTACGAATAAAACAAGTCATCCAGCGTTTTGCATCTTCCTGTTTAGGATTGAAGGCAAGTTGTGGCTATTGACTTAGTGGACAATGAAGACTCTCAAAATATGGAACCTTTTCCTAAAGCCAACAAACTGTTTGCCTGATTAACCGAATTCGTGTTGATGATTTGTTGACCGATAAACAAGTCATCAGCCGTATTGCATCGTTATTGTTTACCAAAACATGTACAGATCCCTATACTTAAGCGTCAGGCTGTACAGGGGACAATGAAGCACAAATTATGGAACTTTCTCCAACAGCCTCCCCAACTGTTTGCCTGATTAACCGAACGTTTGCTGGTTTGGTTTACCGATAAACAAGGAATCAGCCGTTTGTCATTCGTTTACCTATACGCCACTAAAATGTTACCGACTTACCAATACTTAGGTGTCAGGCGTATCAGTGGACAATGACAGCACAAAAATATATGGAAACTTTCGTCAGAAGGCCAACAAAATGTTTTACTGATTAACGAAACGTTTGATGATTTGTTTGACCGATAAACAAGTCATCAGCTCGTCGTTTGCAGCGTTACCGGTATGAAAACATTTACCGATCTCGTATACTTAAGCGTCAGGTTGGTTAGACAGTTGACATTGGAAGCAACGCAAACATATCAGGCAACTTTCTCTCAAAGCCAACAAACTGTTTGCCTTGACTTAACCGCACGTTTGATGATTTGGTTGACGAAGATATAAACAAGTCATCAGCCGTTAGCATCGTTTCCTGTTTACAAACATATTACCGATCGCCACAATATAAGCGTTACGGATACGGACAAACTAAACTATTATGCCAGGTTTTTCTCACTCTTTTCTGTATCAACATAATCGATTTAGCAACCGGAAAAGGGTTGTATTATGAATTATAAACACTCTTCTATTAAAAGGAGACAGTATTCATATGCCTCAGATTATACCCTCATGTAATATTTTAATTTTATATTTATAAAAAGTTTTAGTTCTAGAATACTATATACTTGTAGGATAGCCTTCGGACAATTAACGGATATAAATAAATGTAGTGCAAATGGTACCAAATTTAAACGTACGTTGATAAAATCCAATGTGTTCAATATATTTAACGACGATAAGACGGAGATTAATTTGCTTAGCACTTCTTAGTATCCATAATCAAAAAAACTACTCCATTATATAGACAATATTTTATTGTACGTAGTAGGAATGTATTCTATTTATTTTTCTATTTATCAACAAAAGGTCATTATACACATAAATAATATGCATTAATAACTGAGCATCAAAAGAAATAATCCTTACTCAGAGCAAATAAGTATCCAACTAAAAAGTGTTAGAACATTCCAACTTACGGAAATATGAGTAATTAGAATATAAGTATGTAGCAATATACAATAATGTAGCTGTACCAAATTAAAACGGTAGTTGTTAGACAAACAGTGAGTAGTGTACCAATGCTGTTAGGTAATAAAACATCTAGTTTTTCTTAGAGAAAACTACAATCAGGACGCAGGAAAAATAACTGCTCCAAAAGTTACTATTAAACAACATGTAAATAACCGCGTAAACACCCTGCTCTTCTTATGTTTATAACCCGTCGTTTTAGAAATTGAACGATGAACCACCAAATGAATAGTAGAAAATAGAAAAGTAGAAAAAAGAAACATAGTAAAAAGGTGTAGTTATTTATACGACCAATAAGAAGTGGAAAGCAATTTAACTGAGAAATCAACCAATTGCACATTGCACAGATTGTTAGAAACTTATAAAGATTATCGCTTAATTATCGACTCAAGGAACGTCGAGAGTGGCGCTTTCCTTGCAAGCTCCATGTCCGTCTTCCCCTCATCGGTGTGGAGGTTCGATAAAGTTCACTGGTAAAGCGTTGGCCCCCAGGGACGGGTGGTCCGCTGAATGATCATGTACTTGCCAAGCTCCATGTCCGTCTACCCCACATCGGTGGTGGTTCGAAAGTCACCTGTACGCAGTTGGTCCCCAGGGACGGGTGACCGCTGAATGATCCTGTACTTGCAAGCTCCATGTCCGTCTACCCCACATCGGTGGTGGTTCGAAAGTCACCTGTAAGCTGTTGGGTCCCCAGGGACGGGTGACCGCTGAATGATACTGATACTTGCAAGCTCCATGTTCCGTCTACCACACTATCGGTGGTGGTTCGAAAAGTCACCAGTAAGCTGTTGGTCCCCAGGGCACGGGTGACAGCTCTGAATGTTACTGTACTTGCAAGCTCATGTCCCGTCTACCCCACTTCGGTGGTGAGTTCGAAAGTCACCTGTAAGCTGTTGGTCCCCAGGGACGGGTGACCGCTGGATTGATACTGTACTTGCAAGCTCCATGTCAGTCTACCCCCCACACTTCGGTGGTGGTTCGAAAAGTCATCCTGTTAGCTGTTGGTCCCCACGGACGGGTGACCGTTGAAATGGATACTGTACTTGCAAGCTCCATTGTCAGTCTACCCCACTTCGGTGGTGGTTCGAAAGTCACCTGTAAGCTGTTTGGGACACCTAATTAAATAAGACACC
>NW_025785375.1:0-22339 GCF_021130785.1 Homalodisca vitripennis
ATAAAATTGAAATATTACATTAAGAGTATTAATTTGAAAGTGTTTACAGCTATTGATGTAGATTATTTAAATAATCGTTAAAAATAATTAATCACATATCGATGGTTATGATTTAGGTAATATCGTTTGCCAATTTTGATATAAAAAACAGGGGTCCGCTTATCGTACCCTACCCGTTTGTTATTAAATAAATAAAATTATGTGTTTATTGTATGTGGTATTTTGAATGTAAATAAAGAGTGGCATACAAGTACTGTAGAACTTATGATTTTGCAAGCATGATAGAAAATGGCATTAAAAAAAGATTTTATATAGATTAACTTTATTTCTTACACACGAATACATATTTTTTTTATTTACTTGATTTTATAAGAATTTATGTGAAAATTTCCATTTAGCATAATAGATAAGGTTAGTTCGGCTGTGTTAAATAAACTAAGTTGAATTGACATACTGGCGTCAAAAAGGTTTGTACATATTTGATATCTGTGGTTTGTATCATACCACTTGTCTCATTTTATAAGCACAGTCATTTTACCTAATATTTAGTGGAAAGTCATGAAAATAAAACTCACTTAATTGTTGAATTACAGTAGGTAATTTAATTTTACTTTAAATACACGAAAAATATATCTAAACTTTAGATTGCCTAATAACATATAACCTCAAATCCATTAACACTTTCCGAATTCATTTCCAACTAGTTTCGTGTTGGTGGATTATTTTTTTTATTTGCCGCTAAAAGCGGCCTTGAGTAATTATATCAGCAGTCACTCACAATTCACATGCTACTGTACAGCTGTGATCAGCGTGTTGTACTAGTCCTAGTTCTACTGTTGTTGTTTGCCCAGGCCACAGTATGAAAACGTCTCGACATATTCTAAAAGCGATTTCCCTAACCAAGATGATTTTTGTTTAGTTTTCACATATAATAGAACCTTTGTGTGTTACATAAATAAGACAGTCAAATGTAGAACACAATCATGGGTCCTGATGTATTTTGTTTGACCACAGGTTAATAGACGACAAAGACCTGTTGAACGTACGCTACTAAATATTGATATAATATTATCTCAGTGAAACGTGCAAAGATGGGAATAATACAAGGTTGTCTAAACTGGTGCGTAAATTTGTAGTCGGACCGACAAAATTAAGTGGTTGGTGTTGTTATGCATACCCACTGGCACCTTCTGACGGATAATTGTTGAACTACACATTAAATAATGAGATAATATGAATAAAACATTAGAGCAAATAAATACTACCAGAATTTCCTACACTTCGTGTTAATTATAAGTCAACTGGAAATTGTTAAAGGGCCTTTCAAATGTATGTTGGCCGGGCTGTTTGTGTTGTTCTTGACCACGAGTCAACAAAATGACAAACACTTATTCACTCACCGAGTTACTATATTTTTATTATTTTTAAAGCTTATTGTTGATCTCCTAATATTATAATGACATAGGCAAGGTATGAAATACATAATAAAAGTCTCATTTAAACATCTAAAAACACTTGTTTTGTTTTTCTATTCCATTTTTCTTCTTATTGAATTGTTCGGAAACTTGTGGTTACTAAATAATGAAATCTGGAAGATACTAGAGCTCTTTGCAGATACAAGGAAGAAAGACAGTTGATGACGTAAACGGAGTTTTGGTTCTGTTGTTAGATCGAACGGCAGGTCTGATGACTTGGGAAGACCTGGTTTAGTTTCTAGTTAAGAGCCTTGTCCCTCTCAGTAATGGCCTCTTCTTCCATGCCCCCTGTAGTTAGACTTATCCTCTGTGAGCTCTTTGATAATATCATAGAAACAAAATTATTTAAACAAAATCTTGTTATATCTATCAAATCTAGGTGCAGCATAGGTGAATGTTATAATTATCAATGATGCTGTTGACTAAACTCTACATAAAACTCTATTGTTAACAATTTAAATAAAGTGTTTACTCATCGTAAACTTGTTAACTCACAGAAACAAACAACTTGGGGACAATGACGAATGTAGCAGCCCCTTCTACTGGCGTCTATACTAGCTTTAAGGATAACTTTGAGGATAAATTTTAATTATGAAATAAGAGAATAAAGCGAACATTTTAATCCATTGTTTTCATCCCGTTGTCGCTTAGCTATTATTAAAAAAAATGTGATGGAAGGTCAGGAGAACTTTTTTTATTAAGTTATTTTCCTTAGAGACATAAGTACCCTTGGTATAGAATAATAAGGATCCAACGAAACTATGCTTATTTCCTTATAAACATTGTTTATACGTATATTTTTAACAGTACGATATGAGAATTATGGATTCTATAATACATTATGGGACATAATTATTATGCATTATACCACTTTGTATGCATAATATTTTTACCGATGATTCAAATTAGTTTCTCTAGACAACCAGTATTGAGACCTAGGGGTTCTATTTCGTTACATATGGCTCATACTGTAACAGCCATCTGACCCTAAATATTGCTACAGTAGCCACGTTTCGTTTGATTTCTTTATATTTCTTATCTATTAATAAAAAGGTTAAACTTCCAGCTGCCAGACTATACCCATATCTTTCTCTATTGGTCTAACTCCGAAGTGTAGCATTAGGAATTGGAAATAGGAGGCAGAATCGAACAGGGAATTGGTTATGATAATGGTCACGTGACTAGTGCCCACCTTACCCAGTAGTTAGGTTATTCTTGGAAAAAAAACTGGTAGTAGATAGAACAGCTTCTTGGTTTGTCTTGTTATTGAAAATTTAAAATGTCCAAATGCAAATGAATTACAGTAGTAAACATCAAATGTGTTGTGAACGCTATGATACAAAGACTGAGAGTTTAGTTTATTATAAATATATACTAAAGACTTCCTGTAATGTCCCATATCCCTCTGATCATTGGAAAAACGTAAGATGTGGTCGATATAAGGCATTGTTTATTGTAGTGATATATTTATGATAATTACACCATTTAAATTTTTTATCTCATGGACTACACAAATTACTATCCTCACTAATGGATGTTGGAAGTAAGTGCACTTTGAAAATTGTAATGCGCTTTTCTTAAAATTTTATTTTACCCCTACTATATTAATAGACTAGGTTATATTTTGAAGTTTAGATATAATAGGCTACAATTCATACTTCATCAAAAAAAAATTGACTTCTTCAAATTAAACCCTTCATTCATTGATTGAGTTTAATTTCAGGAGGCCAGTACCTACATGAAAGAAAACATATGCATATGCAAACAATAAAAGTTGTTTTTCCTCAATATTTAGTAAGAATGTAACAGTAGGTGTAAGCGTATTTCATCCAATAATAATGTACTATAGTCCTAGAATATTTTTTCAGGCAGAAGTTTTCAAAACAACCTGCGTTTATTGCCCCTAGCGGGTGGAGTTTTTTTTGCCATTCTGAGATATTTTTTAACCTTCGTTATTTCAAAATAGTACTGATTCAAGCATTAAACACCATCCTCGAGTGCAGCGCGGTTACGGTCACCGTTATGTTGGAGTGGAATGGAATGAAATTGTTATGTCACAAAATTTGGTTCACCGCAACACCCGATATTGACCCAATTTGGAAACTTTGTGCGGCAAGAATTTCCACGATCCCCTTAATGCCCATCTAAAAATGAAAAGAAACGACAGTGAGCGCTAAATCTTCACGTGGCAGCCTGCACCCGTTAAGCCTTTTTTGGTCTTTGGAGATCCACAATGCCTCCCAACTGGGGTGATTGAGCCTTTGTTTTCTATATCATATCCATTAATGTATGTTTTCGGTCAACATTGTAAATTAACATTGTATTACTGTAAACTTTTGCCATCGTTTGAGCTCGTTAAAGCCACTTCCATTCGATGCTGTTTTTTGTTTTATTAAAAAATCCAATTTTGGACTCAAATTTTGGTGCATGCCACAAAATGTTTCAAAATCATTATTCATGGCCTTTTTTGGATGCTCTAATTCGTTTTCAAATTATTTAAAATAATTTACTGCAATCAAACCCACTAAATATTACTATACTTAGGGAAATAATTACATGTTGGACTGAGCAAATTGTGTATTCGATTTAAAATTAAACGGAATGAGGCTAAAACATTAGGGACTACTTTGTTATATAAGGTAGAACTTATATGATACAAATATTTTTGAGCATGGTGTGCTATGGTGAGGTTACAGAACACTGGAAAAAATTACTGTATAGACAAACTGACTTAAATATGTACATCAGCTACTTAGATTATTTTATTCATATATAATTTTTGTATAAAAAGTGTAAGAGGTAAAATTGTAATATTTGTTAATCATTTAATAAATTTCTTGAAGAGTAACATTAAACTACAGTAGATAACATATAGCTGTTTCTATAAGGACTTGGGGACTCAGATATCACAGAGCTCACCAAACAATTGGTGCTCAGGCCGACTAAGGGATAACAATGTTGTTTGGGATTGTTGTATGGGTTTATATTAAAAGCTCAAGAAACTTCTAGTGAATTACTTATCAAGAGACGAAACAAAAGAAAACTTAATTGTTGTTTAGGCAAAGAAAAAGCGATGGACCATAGTGGCGTCCCCTTGACTCCTGCAGTATTCCTATCCATTCCACAGCTTAGTAGATTTTTCAAACTCTTTAGCATTATGACTTCGTCCCTATTTCTTCATAACAATTTTGTTATATCACTATTTTTCCAAGTAGGCCTTGTAAATCCTTATTAGTAACACAATTATTCATTTATTTGAGATTTTGATATGCTTTGTTTTTTGTTCACAGACCTCGATTGGGGAATTAGCATTACATTTTAACAAGTGAAACCTAAGTGTCCATACGGGATGAACTACACACCATTTAAAAGGTACGGTTTGTGATCTTACATTCAACATGGGCAATTGTACCAAACTGTGTCCTTAAATGTTAATATCAACTTGTAATTAAGATACCAATGGTTTACTATTGGGACAGTGTTTATTTATCATAACTCAGAGTACTTACCCCCTCACCCCTTGAAAGTATAACATCAAATTGTCCAATATTTTTTAGGTTAATATTACTGAGATTAACTGTGATATCATTTAACCGGATTTTCCAAATAGACAACGAATTTATTTTAGTTTGTAAAACTTGGTGTTGTTTGGTACAATAGCCGAATTAGGGTAAGATCAAAATCAGTTGCAAAAATCAAAAGGAGCATGATTCGTCAGGTAGAAGCATAATCTATTCTTCCCCAGAGTAAACTGTTAAATCTTCTTCAGAGCTAAGACAATAAATTAATAATATTATTGATTTTTGATTATTTATCGAAACCATCTAACATAAGATTGTTGTATGGGTAAATAATCTCAAAAATAAAAGTCCTAGGCCCTTATTGAAAAAGAGGTTGAAACCAAGAAAGAAACTAGAAGAAGCATCTGGTTTGGAGCAGTGATTGACCTTGATGTAGTTTTATGATCTGACAGGAAGAGAAAAAGAACAAAAACTATATGAGAAGTGGGCTAACTGTAATGAAGTGATGATGAAAAACCCAAACAAAAATCAACATTATGAAAGGCTTTATGCTGATGATGGTGAAAAATAAAGTGATTGAAAAACCCAAATAAGACTTGGATATTAGTGATTAAAACTGATGGTGTTAGAGTGTAAACAATGCTGCACAGGTATTCGCGCTTCGATTTTGGATGAACATTTTATCTATAGAGAAAGTGGCAAACTGTTGTTGTGAAAATGATTAGCGCTGAGTGCAATCACAGAACTCATAAGATTGATTATGTGGATAAACTGGGTGATGTTCGTGTGCGGTGGTTAGCGGTGGTAATAATACTGGGTAATATAAAATTAACACTCCAAATTCAAGGAAAAACTATTTGTACTACGATTCTTGGTCGGGGAGGACGGCGGGCTGGTTTTCATGGAACCGTGGGGTAACAACTGGAGCTGGGCAGAACACTCGCTGCTGGAACGGTAAGGAACGTTGGCCGGGGAGAAAGTGGGCGTGACCCTCAGTTAGCCAAATAGGTATTGTATTCAAACGAGTCATGGATATATCTCATATTACGTCACATACATATAACCGCCAACCGGCACAGATCGAATAATCAACATTCCTATCTTTATACAAATATATTTTGTAGATAGCTGACTATTTATATATAGATTCAGATAATGTACACCACATTTCCTCCCTTATCCAAAGGTATGAACAAATAACACTGCAAAAACATAACATACTACACATAGTTTAAACAAATAAAAAATCATTGTTGAACAATATCAATTAACCACATTAAATTACAAGTAACATCAATAAATTTTTCACTTAAAACTACAATTAAGAAAAATGGTATGAAAGCGGCTTTGGTTATTCACAACTAAAGACAAAATAAAACAATATAATGAAACAAACTAAAAATAGACACAAAACCAATTATAATTTAAACAAGTCATCAGCCTATCCACAGGGTATTTTCTAATCCGGCCACCAGGATAGCGTCTTATCATTGTTGTTGGTTTGGGAACGAGCTGTGCGCCAGGCATGAACAAGCTGCCAGTCGCAGCCGGTGGACGTGTTGCCCACGATCGAGCTGTTTGCTTTTACCGTTATGAACGGGCTACGACACTTCGCGATAGGGTGCAGGGGAGCGAAGCCCACACGGCCGCCTCAGGCGCGGAGAGAAGTGGGGACTCACTTGCTATTTGGCTCCTCGGCCCCATCACCGGCGTCCATGACCGGGGGGGAAAAGTAGGAACTGTCTATGGAAAGCGTCAGCTGATTTCTACCTGTGTTGAGTTTTACATCAGCCATGGCTCTCCCCCCTGCCCAACAGGCTACAATAAGATACACATATGCCGTCCTGAACAACAATGCCTAGGACGTCATATTCAACTTCTAACGTATATAACATTGACCCTGATCTGCTTAAATTATCCGTAGACACACATAACCCATTTGTAACGGGGTGCTGATTGCCCCTAACAATTAACATTTTTGACCATGGATAAAATAGTCTAAATTTTAGTTTCCAGAGAAATACTTCCTTTTGCTTGTCTTGCTCTTTTATCTTACTGTCTTTGTACAGGTTTAGGCCTCTAATAAATCTAACCTCAGATTCACTTTAATTGCCTATTAAATACATACAACTGTTGCTGGGGTCTCGATTTGGTGTGTGGTGGGTAAGCGAGTGAAAACAGCATTTCGAATAATCAAACAATATATCTACTGTAAAGCTCATAATTTCTACATCTCTTCATTATCACGTAAAAGACAACATTTGATCTTATTCTTAGCATTATCTTGACAAGTAGATTCTCTGCCAAAAACCCAGTTACTCATGGGATGGTATGGAAGGACTCCAAAGTATGGATCTTGATACCATTGTTTTGAGACTATTAAAATTAATGGAAATTCGAATGAGGAAAATGGTGGGAACCATTGTCACTCGTGGAACAGGTCTCTAGGGCAGACCCAATAACCTACTGAACCAAATCTCTTAAACTGATTTATGGCTACATTGTGCATGAATGTTGGAAGCGCTACAGTGAAACACTTCCAAGCCCACTTGCTTGTGGCGACATCAACAATTGAGTAGATACATTTTTCCATTAATCGGACCTAAATAATCCATGTGAAGCCTTTGCCATGGACTTGAAGGATAATGCCACGTATGCAGCTGACACTTGCTAGGGTTATTTCTCTCCATTAAACAGGAAAAACAATTATTTGCCAAGGACACAATTTGATCATCAATAATTAGGCCACCAAACATAACTCCGAGCTATCGATTTCATTTTGACTATACCCATGTGGGATGAGTGAAGCTCGTCCAGCAACATATTTTCTCATTTTGCTAGGCATCTACTAAACTTTGTAACCCCAAACCAATATATTATTTACTATAGGACAACTCTTCCCTCCTTGCAAAATATGGCAACAACTCCTTGTCATCCCCAGGGATGCTATTGGGCCACCCGTGCCTTACATAAACCAATAACTTTGCATAAAATTGGATCTTTTAGCGTTTCTGCTTGTACATTCTCAAAAGTTAAAGGCACAGAGCTTTCCAAAAGACAATGCAAATAACTGCCCTTCCAGTGGTCATCGTCGCTCACTTCCGGCTCTTTCATTGTCAGTGGTAGCCTGCTGAACGCGTCGGCATTACCGTGATCAGCTGATTTTAGATATTCTATATTAAACTTGTACCCTGACAAAAATAAACTATAGCGCTGCAATCTGCTGGCGCTAAACACTGACAAACCCTTATGAGGACCAAATATTGATAGAAGCGGTTTGTGGTCCGTACATAAAGTAAATTCTCTACCATACAGATATTGGTTAAATTTCTTCACGCCCCAGACAATAGCTAGAGCCTTCTCGATCGATCTGGGAGTAGTTCTTTTCAGCATTAGTTTAGCGTTCTAGACTGGTATGCTAATGGTTTTTCAATACCTTCTGGTGTGACAACACTCAGGACCGCACCTAGTCCAAAAGAACTCGCGTCTACCGCCAGCTTCAACGGAAGTTTTGCCGTCATAGTGCGCTAAGATAGTCTCACTACTTAGCAGTTCTTTTACTTCTATCGAATGCCTGAACACATTGCCTGTTGAAATCAAATGGAACGTCTTTCTTTAATAAATTGTACAATGGGCCTTAAAATGCTTGACAAATTTGGAAGAAATTTAGAATAATAGTTAATTAGCCCAATTAGCGATTTAATTTCTGAGACATTCTTTGGGATAGGTGCGTTTCTTGATTGCTTCTACTTTCTTGGGATCGGTGTGCAAACCGTGTTTGTCAATGACAAACCCCAAATACTCTACTTGGTTAGCAAAGAAAGTACATTTACTCTTTTTGACAGTTAAGCCTTTCTCATTCAACCTCTTGCACACTTCTCTTAACTTCTCATAATGAGCCTTATCATTTTCAGCGGTTATTAGAATATCATCTAAAAATACTGCAATTTGATCTATACCCTGGAGAGTCTGCTCTATTTTCTTTTGAAAAATAGCACTTGCTGAGGTTATGCCAAAAGGAACACGGGAATAACAAAATAAACCTTTGTGTGTACTTATGGTACACAGTTTTCTGAGACTCTGGATCTAACTCTAATTGGGTATATGCTTGACACAAATCGATCTTACTAAACTTTCTCGCCCTTTTGCAGGTTTGCGAACAACTCATCTATTCTTGGTAACGGAAATTTCTCTACTTCTAAACAAGGGTTCAATGGTTACTTTAAAGTCACCGCAAATCCTGACTGAACCACATTTTCTTTAATACAGGAACTATGGGCGTACCCCAATCTGAGCTACTTACAGGTATTAACACTTTCTCATTCTACTAGCCTAGCTAGTTCGTTTTCAACCTTGGCTTTCAGGGAAAAAGGTATTGGCCTAGGTTTGAAATATTTAGGAACCGTGTTTTCTTTTACTGTTAACTTTACAGGCTCGCCTTTAAAACAACCTATCTCGTCACTGAATACCTTAGGAAATTCTTTGAACATACTTGTTCTTAAGTTCAAGACAACTATCGGCATCGGTTTTGCTTATCTCAAATAACCTGTTATTATTTTTAAACGAAATTTCAAACCCCTAGAGCACTTAACCATTCCCTACCTATAAGTGGATTGAGCACCGGACTTGAATGACATACAAGTCCATTACTTTGTTTACTTTGTTATAATTAACTTTAACTTTGATCTTGCCTACAGGTGTGATAGGTTGATCGGTATAAGAGCCTGAGTGTCAACTTACTAGGTTCTAATTTACACATCTGGAAATGAGAATTGTAATATTCCTCACTGCAAACACTCACAGAAGCCCCTGTATCAACCTCAAACGTTAAGCTTTTACCATTAACAATTAAATCAAGCTGAATTGGGTCTACCTTGACCCTGTCAGTCACCTTTTCATTCATTCTAAATAAATTGGCTACATCATCCACAAATTGCTCAGTGTCCCCTGACACCTGATTACTGTCATCAACACCTTCTAGGTAGTTATGTTTGCGATAATTTTTGGAATTCCCAGTGCTTTTACTATCTCTAAAATTAGTCTTATCTCTATTTACATTTGTACCTTGCCGACCAGCTAACTTAGAACGACACACTTTTGCTATGTGGTTTTGTTTACCACAGAAATGACACTTCACACCTAATAACCTGCACTGTGAACGGAAAATGCCCTGTGAGGCCACAACATAAACATTGCGCACTGCCACTGCCACCTGGCGATGACCGCCGCTGCCATCCAGAAGGCCCTGGTGACGTGCCGCCGCTGACCTTGGCTGTTCCCCCTGCTCCCTTCCAGGCCGCTCCAGCGTTGTCGCTCCGTGCTGTCTGGGAATGCGTCTGGGAATGCGGTGCGCCATTTCCGAATCTCCCCCTCCTGGCCACCACGCTGCTCAACTGATGGATCCGCTCGGGTCTTCCGACTGATAGAGCTGCCGCCGATTTTTCTGCTTGCTTCCATTAAAAGCACTATTTTGGTCGCTTGCTCGAACGTTAACGAGGCTTCCGATAAAAGTTTTTGTTTGGCACTTTCACTTCTGATGCCACTCACCAGTTCTGTCTCTCAAGTAATCATTTAGCGACGCGCCAAAGGTCACAATGGGTTGTCATTTTTTTCAAATTTGCAATATACTCGGCAACCGACTCGCCTTCCAACTGTACTCGCTTACTAAAACGATATCGCTCCGCGATGAAGCTAGGAGTCGGGAATAAATGTTTTTGCACAAGTTGCACCAGTTCATTAAATGTCTTTTCCGACGGTTTATTTAGGAGTGCACAGGTCTCTCAACAAACTATACGTTTTTACCCCTATCACAGTTAGAAGCGTACTGACCTTTTTACCCGCATCAATGCTATTACAGTCCACAAACAGCTCAAAACGTTCGATGTATGACGCCCAGGTTTCAACTGACCCGTCATATTCCCCGATAACGCCTATTTGCGCCATTATATTAGTTACAGGAAACGGTAGTTCGTCTAATTGTACTTGCCACATCAACTAGTAGCTAAAATAATTTGGTTGCACACTACACTTCCTCCCACACTAATTGGTTTGAAACTTAAGAAAATTTGTACTGTTAATCTCCGTGATGTTCACTCGCCATTTTGTGATGTTCACTCGATCAAAACTGTCCTCGTGTTGTTCGCGCACGTGGTGTTCACTGTTGATGTCCAGCGGCGATGTACACTCGGAATTTCGCACTAATACTAATTTCCACAAATCCTCGTCGCCATTTGTGATGTTCGTGGCCGGTGGTAATAATACTGGGTAATAAAATTACACCAATTCAGGAAAACTATTGTACTACATCTTGGTCGGGAGGACGCGGGTTTCATGGACCGTGGGTAAAACTGGACTGGGCAGAACACTCGCTGCTGGAACGGTAAGGAACGTTGGTCGGTGGGAGAAGTGGCGTGACCTCAGTAGCCAATAGGATTTATTCAAACAGTATGGTCTCATATTACGTCACATACATATAACCGCCAACGGCCAGATCGATAATCAACATTCCTATCTTTACAAATATATTTTAGATAGCTGACTATTTATATTAGATTCAGATATGTACACCACAATAACGATGTGGTATGTATTGCTGTAGTGAATGCAAAAACAAAAGAACAAAGGAGAGCCAATATTGAAGAGATTTGTTTATCAAGTGACTCGGAATCTGAGAGTAGGCTCATAGTACCTCATCTTAGAGTATAAATGAAACAGAACGAATAAATACTACTAAATTGCCTACAACTTCATGTAACGTCAACTGGAAATTTGTTAAGGCCTTTTTATGTATGTTGGCGGCTGTTGTGTTTCTTGACCCGGTTTGTCATTTACAAACACTTATTCCCCGAGTACTACATTTTTATTATTTTAACTTATTGTTGTTCCTAACATTATAATGACATAGGTAAGGTATGAAAACTAAGAAAGCCTCATTGAACACAAAACACTTTTTATAACCACTTTGTTTGGTTTTTCTTTTCCTTTTTCATCTTATTTGAATTTTTATTGGAATACTTGATGTGGTACTAAATTATTGAGTTAACTTAGTTGAAACATGGAGTAAAGAAATATTTAGGGACTTGACCCAAGATGAAATAAAAAAATTATTAAGATATATGAATTAAAACTTTATAAATGAAGAAATACTAACCTGATTTTTCTACACTGTGTGTAAAGGTTACTACGTGAAGAATTTACAAATGCTGCGGGGACGATCTGGTAATGTATTCTTTATTCACTGCAGTTTTATTTGAGATGTATAGAATTTTCAAGTAACAATTGGTCAACAAAGGTTTTTTATTGGTATGACTTTGTGTCAACGAAAGATCTTCTTCTCTAACTATCAGACATGTTATTCTTTTTTATCAAAAAAAAAAAGGGGGGTCACAGGTTTCCCTTTAACTCTTGAGCCTTTCCCCCCTGCCTAACTTTTTTAGTGCAATTTTGCACGCATTTAAAACCCATCAAAATTTCTAAGCTATTTACTGTGGTTTCTGAAACAACGAACTATTTTCCCTTTTCTAAGAATTAAGTCTTCCAGTAAGTTTGTATGGCAAATGTTGGAGTGTCTATTATTTTGTTAATAAATTATTCGAAAGAATAAATTGATTAGTTTTTTTGTTTAAAAATGTAGATATCATAGTGACTGTTGTGAATCATTATTAACTTAGTGGTTATTAGTTGAAAAGAAAAGGGTGATCGAAATTACACTTTGTAAGACAATATCGTTCCTGCTGTAAAATACACATTCTTTGTTTTTCTAAAGTTCTTTGTTTATTTGTCGATGGATTATTTGACAAGGCATTATATTATTATTTCTACTAGTATCCACTTTCGCCTGTTTGCAACAGCGAGAATCGCATTTTTCATCACGTGTGGATTGTGATAGTGCTCGTGGACTTGTTGCTCATGGAAATAGCATCCTGCGTTCTGGAGCATCCTTCTTCTTCTACTGCCTGGATAGCAGTTCAAGCTGTTTGCCAGTGTATAATTAATTTTATTTGGCAGTTCATATTGCTATAATAGAGTTGTAGCGTTTTAAAGTACTTTCTATGCATTAAAGTTCGTACCCTGGACGAAGAGGGCAGATAAAAAATCTTCGAAAAACTTATATTTGTTATAACATTTTGTAACATATAACGATTAGTGACAATGTCCCCTAAATCCTAATCATTCTTTCTAAAATAATGTAAAAATCAAATAACCTTAAGTATAGTACATAATAAAGAGGGTAATGCTAACGTTTGTGACACGGTGGGCGCACCAGTGCTCAGGAGCACCTCCAGATCAATCGCTCACGTGTGCAAGAGAACGAGGTGGTTGTTTGACACATAAGTGTACTATACTTGTACTAAAACTCCACGGGAACTGGGTGAATGAAACTACTTTTATGTTATATAATGAACGGCCTGTGGGAATAACACACTGGACCGGAGTCTCGAGGTTACGGTTCATGACTGAGCAGTGTTGCCAATCCATCATTTTGGAAATATTCCTCACCAGTACCTGAAAAAAATACCACCTCATGAGCCCAAATTAACCAACCTTCGCTTTTTAAAAGTATATTTAGGCTACTAAAAGTGTGTTATTCGACATCGTATGGGACAGGTCCTATATTTTGTAAATGCAAGGGTGTCTAGCCAAACTGAAACATATAAAATTCCCTGACTTTTCCAGGTTTTCTAGGTCTAGGACACTCTTAAATGGTCTTCGTCTTAACGAGACAGGATTTTTATTTTATTGCATTGAATATGGTTGATATTTAGAGCATAATACTCATAACTTATATTGTAAAAAAATTTAACTTTTTTACTTTTTTACCAGAGACAATTTTCGCATGAAAAAGTTAGTTTCCAGACAAAACAAATTTAACTTTTCAATGAAGCATCTTGGGAGAGATCCATGCCAATAGTTTTTAAATAGACAACTTTGTAAACTGAATAAAGCAGACATTAATACGGGGCAATGCAATCCTGCTGTGATTCCAAATGAAGGAGTAAAGGAATGAAAATATGTAAATGACTTCTAAAAAAATCTCACTTGTCAAACCCAGCTAATCACAGGGGGCTTTAGGTTCTGAACATACCTATAGTGTCCTACAAAGTATTATTTTAGGAAAGGCCTACCAAAACCAAACATGACATGCAAGGTTAAGCAAAAAATACTTCAGCATAAACACTCTTTCATGAATATCCTACCTCCAAAATAGGTTGTCTTTACTGATGTACAGTTTAATAAATTTGTATGATAAATCACATGAAACTCGTTATGGTGTTTGTTCTAAAAAAATCCCCACTTTGTTTCCTTTAACCCTCAAACTTGTAGCTTTATGGAAAAAATTACACTAGAATCCACTGTTTTTACAATGTAGTTAACCCACAAATTTTTTTAATGTCAGGCGCAAAGTTGCATAGGCACACATAGTCTTGAAATAATAAAACCTTAGAAGGCTAGCATTGACCATGAGTGTTGTTTAGCCTAACTCTATAACTCAGGAGTTCAAATATTTATTTAATATATAAATTATATATATATATATAATATACACCACAGAAATTTTATTTCACAATATATCCACTTGATGACCAAAATATGAATCACCAATATATTTGGCTATATTAACACAGTTTTAGTTTTTTTAAAAGCCCAAAATAATAATAATAAGGAGCATAATCTAATTTCTTATTGCCAATATATTTCTTGTGAGCATTTCCTTTGGTTAGGTTTCAAATTTAACACATCCAACCGCTATTTCGGATTCCTTCCCTTTGTTACCCATCAAGTGAAATCGAGACTGTTTTCTGTTTTCCAATTTGTTTCATGTGCATTGGTTTTGCAATGCTTCAGTTCAGCTGAATAATTCCGTTCGAGCAGATGAATTTTGAAAATGGCAGTATAAAAACGTAAGTTAAACACTTTTTGTATTTCTGTAAACATGAAGGCATCCTCCAGCGACCTGTCTTTAGACTGAAAATACAGCCTTCCAATATTGCATAGCAGGACCTCATTTGCATCAAGTTTATGCTCTTTGAAAAAAAAAAGATCTAGCAAAGGCATGGACTTTTTCCACTGATTGTGCGAGTTTTTGGACATCAAAACAACTTTTCTTCAGCAACGGAGAAATGCTGTTAATGACATGAGCCAAAGTACCTTACTTTGAAGGTCTTTGGGCACTTTTTGGCTCCAAAGACACTCGAGGACACTCAAAAACTTCATCAGAAAAATCAAATCTAGGATTTGATTTGTGTGTACCAATTCCACATAGAAACTTAAAATACTTTTTAAGAAAACTTCAATATCTTTTCTTTTTCCTGCATTTTTCTTTAATTTCATTAAATGTTTCTGTTTGCAACTGAATAAATGCCTAAAGTATATTTGTTCTAATTGTCAGGAAACTGACGGGGGGTTTGAAGATGCTCAATGGACCATGAATGGGTGTATTTTTTAATGGTAGTTTAAGTAGGCCCATGTAGTTTGTACACAGATCTTGTAAGCATCCTTGTGAACCTCTAGGTCGACAATCTTATGGAGAAGTGGATGTTTGTCGGATTGAGAAAACATTACATTAAAAATCTGTTGAGCATTACCAAGAAACATAAGACATTAAACTCCAAGTATTAGAGTAGACATAAATTGGTTGTTCATAGCCAAGCTAACATTTGCTATTCCACTGTGAGTTTTGACGGGGTCTTCGACAGAAGGCGGTCAGCAGGGTAGGCCCTATTCAAACGGTTGAAATTGTTCAATCACTACTTGTCAACAGCAAGGATGATTTCTAAATCAGACAGCCATCTTTGTTTACTGCTGGTGATAGTATTTTGTGTGATTTCCCTCTTGAAAAAAAACATCTTGGAACTGTACAATAGGCAGACACTGGTCCTCCTCAAAACTTTCTGCCTGAACGTGAGCCCCAAGATTTCGGAGCCAAATCCTCCACTGTTCATTTGGTAACTTCATACATGCTTTTACTTGCCTGCAGGTGTGATCATGTGGGCGAAGAACACGACTTGACACAATGCCAATGTGGAGGGATTTTCATATTTTCAAAAGATGAAAAAAAACCGAAATGATGCTCGCCCCATTACCATCCACATCTTACATGTGTCAGAACTAAAATCCCACTAAGTTTTTCAATGGGTATTATGTTTTTGATCTTCCAGCGAGAGTTCATCATACCACTGTGAATAATTCAATCCAGCAGTGCTAGATTTGAACTTCAAACATGTACAAAATAAATTAGTTTTTTGGCGTTCGCAAGTTACATCATCAATATAGATAACTGTGAGGTGCACATTGATTAACCGAATGCCTGATCCGTTGTCCTCATCCATGATCAAGGAGAAAAAACGATCCTGGTGCCCTTAGTTTATGGTTAAATCAAATTCCATGAATGCGGGAAGCCTAAAGGGCTTTTTTAATCCACAGTTGTGTGTTTTAGTGCGTTTCATACACAGTTTATAGCAGCAATTTCTGAGTCCGGAAAGAACCGATTTGCACAGCGGAATCAATGTATCCATCAGGACGAAAAGGGCAGGTTTTGGGTTTGGTTGCCAATTAGGCCGGCTAATTTTAATTCTGCTCGTTTGGACACTTTTATCTGTTGTAGTTTCTTTGAAACAATTTTTTTAAAGTCCTTTGTTAGTGGCTATCTCCTTTGATTAAATTTTAGGTTGCTTGAGTGGACTTTCCATGACGCCACAATCTCTGTTTTAAATGCGCCCCCATGACTCGCCATTCACAGACACGTACAATATGTCCCTCTGTCTTGTCCGGTTTCTTTCTTTGGACTTTTTTTTGTAGGCACAGTTTTCATGGAACTGGGGGTTCATTCAACCAGTTTGAATTGAATTTTCTTTTCTTTTGTTAACTACTAGGCCTATATGGTTGGCAGTCTATTGGGTAAACCTAGACACAATTTTCAGGCCTAGCCAGCAGTTTTTTATTGGTTGGGTGGTATTTGTAAGTTTGAGTGTACGGCTAGGTCTGTATCAAGCTCAGTTTCCCTTGCTACCTAGAGCCAGCAATATTAACCTGGGGTTCCTCCTCACTAGAGCTTTGAGCCTAATGGTTCTGGATTCATCTGGCATCACTATTCCTAAGTCTATCGTACTCCATTGGGATTTGCAAGAGACCATCTGAACTAGGCCAAATAGTATTTTTTTTGCTCCGATTTCACCATGTGAGCTTTCTACAAACGACTTGCTCTGTCTACCTATTCAACATCTTTGTCTTCTTTTCCTCATCTTCATCTTTCTTAGGCTTAATGGCCTACCTTTAATAATAAACTTATTCCATCTTATTGTAACTTAAGTTACGTCCAATTAGAGATTTCATGTCAATAAAGCTAGTTCAAAGTTAGATGGGATTGTAAATGGGAAAATGTTAAATTAGTTAGGCCAACACTAAAACTATCAGTTCAGGTGATGTTTAGTTTAAGCTTAGGGGAGAAAAAAACAATTATGAAGCAGAAGCAAGATAGGCTATTAGTAGGTATTACCAAAGCATAAATAGGACTAGGGTCGTATACCTAGCTATAGGCCCCATAATCCATATTTTACGAAACAACAAATGATTTTGTATGAAACTTAAAGCAGCAAAGCTAGCTCTCTCAAAAGTGTCATCTACACTCTAAAAATAAATAGTCCCAAGAAGAAAAATATAGCGATTGACAAAAAATAGAGATCTACGTTCTTATGTTATATGTCACATATAAAAATAATGTGTCCAAGGGGGAAAAGATTGGCAAAGCAATCTAACTAAACAGTTTAATGACATGAACACAATAAAAAATTAATGGGCTTAGGGTCCGATGGAAAGAAAAAATATTGCTGACATTTTTGTAGCCTATACCTTGGCCACAGTCTACAACAATTTCACTACATACTTTACTATTCTTAGGGTCCACGGGATTTAAAATGACACGATAAAGAAAACTTGAAATATCTTTACGTATCTTGGAAAAAAACGTACTTAAACTAATAGACCAACCTCACACACGGCTTATGTAAATTCTTATCATCCATTAACAACTGATCAACTCTATCTCAACTGAATAACTTTCAACTAGAATGAAATAAAGGAATATATAGAAACCTAAAATTCAAGAGAAAGAAGAAACACTAACACTATTACTAACAGCATAGACTAAATAGCCCTGGTGTTTGTTGTTATCTATAGACATAACTATGGCCAACCGTCAATTTCTATCTTTAGCATAGAGTCTATTAAAAACAACAACAATCTGAATAGCATATTGTAATATTGATATCGATTGAAAATGTGTTGAATGGGAAATCAATCAGGTTACCTGAAAGCGGAATTCTCAAGGTGTTCGTTGTTTTTCCTAATTAATCTTAAAGTTACCACCCAATTTTCTACCACCCGGGGTGCATAAATTACACACCTTGTAAGATACCACCGAGACCGATTAAATTACCACAAAATTCCGTAGGTTAATTAACCACCCGATTGGCAACGCTGTGGACTGCGGGTAATATAGAGGTGGTGGTTCGTGGACAAGGAGGGGGGGAGCGTCATCACCTTGGCCAATAGGAATTTATATCATACGATATCCATTGCACAACACAATTACATACACTGTAATAGAATATGATAATAGTCCTGCACCATATAATTATTACCACAGGATATCACAGTAAGTGAACGCGTTTGAATTACAAATAATTGTTCTCTTAATTTTATTATAAGGGGGGCAGGGTAAATTAAAAATAACACTGATGTTTAGTAATTAGCTAAACGTTGATATTTTAATCACTTAAATTGCCAGCCCTTGTGTCGGGAGAGGGGGTGAGAAATGTTATGCGGTAACCAATTCAAAGCCTCTTTTTTTTTTCCATTTGATTCTCAAACCTATGGATACCGCCTCACGCTTCGAACTGACACACCCGTATATACACTTATTTATCTTCTCTAAAAGTAGGTCCATTGAAAAAACATATGACGGCCGTAATGGTCCACTAACCCTCTACTATTAATATTGAAACAATGCCCAAATAAGTTAAATATTATTATACAATACATACATACATCATTAAATACACCTTTCTTTACATTTAAAAAATATTGGAAATAAAATTTTATGGAAAATAATTATTTAAAAGTATACTAAAGCTGTTCAAATTTTTTAAAGATGGACTTCCAATGTAACGCTATTTTAGAAAATATCTTCGTTCTTGCCAAGGTCCTCCATTTCAAACATGAAGCATCCCGTTTCTTTATTATTTTATCCTTTTTTCTCTTCTTTCTTTTTTCTTCTTTTCCTTTCTTCTTCTCCTCTCTTTCTTTTGTTTCTTTCTCTCTTTTTTTTTCTTTCTCTTTTTCTTTTCTTTCTTCTCTTTTCCTTTCTTCCCTCCTTTCTTTTTCTTCTTTCTTTTTACTCCCCCTGTCTTCTTTTCTGTTTCCTTTCCACCTTTTCTTCTTTTCGTATCTCTTCCTTTCCTTTTTTCTCCTTTCCCTTTCTTTCTTCTTTTTTTTTTCTCTCGTCCTTTCTTCTTTTCATCTTTTCTTTCTTATTGTCTCTTTCTCTATCTTCTTTTCTTTTTCTCTTCACGCACCAACAGTTAAATTTCATATAACGATGTCTTAAAACATGTACAAAGGGAAAGAAGGACTTCGTTAAGAGCAAGTAACTTGGTACTAAGGCCTGAGACACAGGTCTTAATATTTTCTTCTTTTTATTATTCTTTCATTCAAATACTTATATCAGCAGTGTAACTCTACTCGGTTGGTTTAAACATTTTGGTTTACTATGTAATCAGACTGAAACTGTATAAACTAAACCCTTAACAAATTTAATTGGTTGTATAACGAAAGCAAGTAACATAACAAAACGAACAAAAATAAACGGTAGAGTTTTATACTAAGTTAATATTTTTTTGTTACCAAAATATGCTTGTACAAAGGGATACCAATGACAGAAAGTGATCGAGCAACATATAATCTTTATGATAATAATGTTAGTTATCAAGAGCTAAGAGAACCATGTCTTACCAATTTTTTTTTACCAATCATGATGCGAAGTTATCACAGAATAAAGCCTACTTTAACCTGGCCAAAATATATTGCGGTGTGGTGGAACATGTCTTATTTTATGGTAATCGCGTTTTAGTATGGACTAAGCCTTGCAAACAAGTCCTCAGTGAAACTTATGTTCTTACAGCCACTGGTAAAACACATAAATTAATTCTTATAAATATTCTTCATGTAGGACTCTACACGTCGAGTATTTGATGACCCTGGTTCTTGAATGAAGACTGGGTGTATTCCCAAAATCAACCTGACCAAAATTAATGCTTTTGTGTGAATGAAAGTTATATTGCCTAAAACAAGACAATAGACTTCTGGAAAACTTCAATTGTTAGACGTTCACCCTTGCGTTTGTCAAAATCAGACCGTTCCAAAAGTAGTAGTAAATCACTTATGTGCTCCCGCTTTGATTGACACTGTGAGTCTCCGTCTAGCTTTTTACAGCGATATATTGGAGTTAACCAAATTGGGAATTAAAAAACTTACCCTTCTATTTAATTGGGTCGGGAGGTTAAGAAAGAGGGTGTCTAACATGGGCTTTAAGGCGATAATCTGAAGCTAAAGAGTAAAAAGGGATATCACAGCGACCACATTTTAAGACCTTGCTTTCACACGTTTTACAGCTATAGCTTATTATCTGGTAAACAATCGTGGATGGAAGGTACAGGACGAAACCTCTTTTATTAAAGGGTCTTAGACATAACAGCTTGGTATAGAGAATTTTGGATCCAAACGAACTATGCTTATTGTACGAAACATTGTTTATAGATAAGTATTTACAGTACGATATGAGATTATGGATTTCTATATAATACATTATGGGATTAATATTATTGTATATTACAATTGTATGTAATACATATTTTTGCTACTGGTAAATCAGTTGTCTAGAAAACCAGTAAATGAGAACCTCTGGTTCCCAATTTTCAGTTTCATAGGGTCCGATTACTGTACAGCCCCATCTGGCCTAAAATAGCCCACGGAGCCACTTTTTCTTTGGTACTCCTTTATTATTTATCATTCTTGTGATAGCTTTTCATTTTTTGTCCTTATTGGAAATGATATATTAATCGTTAAACAATACTCATCCAATAATTATAAAGTTTGTTAATATTTGTTCCCCCCCCCCCCCCCCCCCCCCCCCCCCCCCCCCCCCCCCCCCCCCCCCCCCCCCCCCCCCCACTTATTTTATTACACAATAAAGGTTAAACTGCCAGCTGTCCAGACTAACCCATAGTCTTTCATCTCATGGTCTAACTCCGAAGTGTAGCATAGGAATGGAATAGAGGCATCGTGCTGAATCGAGAGAAACAGGAATTTGGTTTCATGGATAATGGTCACTGACTAGTCCCACTACCAGTAGTTTGAGGTACTCTAAAAAAAAAAAAAAAAAAAAAAAAAAAAAAAACTGTAGAAACAGCTTCCTTGGTTTTATCCTTGTTATTGAAGAATTGAAAATCTAAAAAATGTCAACTGATTGAGCAGTAAACTCAAATTGCGTTTGTTGTGAACGCTGTGATTCAAATGTCTGCTGAGTTTATTATAATATACTAAACGACCCTTCCTTGTAATGTTTCAATTTAGTCTCTGATCATTGAAACGTAAGATTTGGGTCGATATAAGGCATTTGTTTATTGTAGTGATATATTTTATATATGAAAATTACACCATTTAATTGTTTATCTCATGGACTTACAATGAACATTCTCATGATGTTGTAAGTTCACATGGAAAATTGTAATGCGCTTTCTTAAATTTAATATTAACTTTCTAGAATGTTACCCTTTTTCTTAGTAGACTAGGTTATAATTTGAGAGTTAATGTATAGTGTAATGCCTAAATTAGTCAATACATCAACTAAATTTTACTTCTTTATGAAGTCATACATTGAGATTGAGTATTAATTTCCAGGGCCAGTCTATGTAAAAAAACGCTGGATATGCAAACAAAAGTGTTTTTCCTAACCTTATCAAAATTTAGGTGTAAGCTATATCATCCCATAGATATGAGTGGTTAGACTAAATAATATATTTTCAAACCAGAGTTTTCAAACAACCTGCGTTTTTTGCACGGTGGAAGTTTTTTTGCCATTCTGAGATATTTTAACTTATGTCAAAAATAGGCCCCCAGTACAAATCAAGCATTAACACATCTCAATGCAGCAACGGTCCCCAACGGATGTTTGAATGAATGAATGAATTGTTATGTCACAACATTGTTATCACTCTCGCGCAAACACGTATTGACCAATTTGACTTTGCGGCAAGATTCGCACAATGCCCTATGCTATTAAAAATG
>NW_025785376.1:0-19152 GCF_021130785.1 Homalodisca vitripennis
GACATTAACCGTTGTTATTGTGTGATGAACTGTTATTCGGTCACGAACGGAACAAATTCACCTCCCATGCAGTATCAGACCCAGCTGCTTGCCAAAATCCTGCTATAAACCTCTGCTATAGCAATACTCTGCCTGCCATTGCCAAACGTGGAGAATTATTTCGGGACCACAATGCATTGCTGTTTGTGCGCTTCGTTGTTGACGTTGGGTTTCGTTTATTTTGGAAATCATTCTTCCCCGCCAAATTCCAACTGCTAATCTTTCTGGCTCCATTATTTTTAAATCGAATTACCAATCATATTCATAACGTCTACAGAAATTGTATTAACTTCGATTACAGTTTATAACTGATTATTGGCTGAGTGTTAGGAAAGCCTGTGTATTTTTTAGTCTTTCAGTAAGCACGATATCTCTAAAACAATCTGACGTATACCTTGCACTAATATTTAAATTTGATGATTACGTATGTAACTCCATAGAACTGGTTGAGCATTAGCGAACTTGTTTATACTGGTCTCATGGGTAACCATGATAGCAACGAGAAAATAAATAAATAAATTGAGTACAATCATATGAGCTTTTAACAAGTGACACTTTTTAGTGACAGTATGGATTTGCAGAGATCGTAATTTATCTATATCAGCACAAACATCAAACACTGTATAGGGTGTTTTTTACTGTTTTTCTCTTTGTCAGAGTTTTAACTAACGGTCCACTAGAAACTTAGTTTGGCATGACATGGAGCAACAGTATGGAATAAGTCAAGAACAAAATAGTGAAGCCCTACTACTACTAGGAGTTTCAAAGGATGTGCTTAAAAATGTATACCCCATTAAGAATTGGCACGTTCTCCTACAAAATAACACACCTGATAAAAAGAGACACTAAATATCAGTTTCTAGTCTCTGTATATCTTCATTCCAAATTACAAGAGGAAATACAAAATATTAACAGAAAAACTGTTTTAAAAATAATACAATTTGTAAAATGAAATCAACATACTTCGAAAACCTAGGAACCAAAATGTAAAACATAATTTTAATTTGATAAAATAAAATTGAATAAAATCACTGCAAAATGTTTTAAGGCGGTGCAAAATTTTAAGTAGACTCATAAATAATAATGTGATATAAAACATATTGGATGCAATTTGAGGATATACCGTGATTACATAAACAAGTTTAAAAGAACAAACTTTTCTAAGAACAGTGCCTTATGAATTAAGTGCATCGAATTACTTTGCTTTCAAGGCAGATCAAGCCAGTATTTATGATTCACATTTTCGTAGTGGATATAATCTCTTATTTTACACATAAACATACAGTTATTACGTATAGCAATTGCATAGTACTAAATAACGTAAATGTGTCCTTTTGTTGCCTTTTCAAACATTGAACATTATATTTAAAATGAACTGCAATAAGAGGGAAATATATATATATATATATATATTTATATATATATATATATATATATATATAGTATAATTTTGGACTTCATTGTATTAAAATTTGTAATTATTTTTATTTGATCAGAATCATAAACCACAAAAGCATAGTGTACGCTTGGATGAAAGAGAGGGAAACAGCTGATTTCGCATGCGCGCGCTGAAAGAAACAGATACAGTGTCGGCACCTGTGGACTCTGGCTAATATACTACATTTACAACAATTAATGCCCTACAACACTTCTTGAGCAACAAAATGTTGCCCGGTCTGTGGACAGAGATCGGCCAATCGTGCCTTCGACTCAATAGGCTTCAATATACATTGGAATATAGGCTATGTACCCAATGAACCGCAAATTCATCGGCAAACTGGTAGCGACACTAGTTGGCTCGTCACTATTTTACCTTCGGCTAATTAGGCTTCATTAATAGGCTACAATTAACCGCAAATTCATCAGCAACGGTTAGAGTCGCGTCACTAGTTGCGTAACTATTAGTTACCTTCGAATGATACGCGTAACTAATAGGTCTAGCGGGCCTATTATTGCCTTCTGACGTTTCCATCTTTTCTACATTGCGTTTATTTATTCACAAAATTAATAACTTCAAAAATGGGTTTACCCAAAACAGATTATTTTGCCAATATTTAAGCTATTGTTGCGAATATTGATGTCTCAGCTTAAATTTCACCTTCCGCTCAGTTACAATGTCTCGTGTTATCTGGCACTTGTCACAGATTTGACTCCTGGAATCTGGGATTCCAAGTTTGTCTGAATGAGATATGAAAAAAGGCGGGCGACGAAAATAAACGAAACTCTTCGCATCGTTTACGACATCAGAGACACGATTATAGAAGAGCTCGTGTTAGTTTCTCAGCCCTAGTGATAAATCTAGATAAGTTGTCTCTCATGTCTCATTCAGGTGCACAATTGACGTGCACTACGACGTTTTTAGACATAATTCCGATGTCTTTTGTTTACTGGAGCTTAAACTCAACATTCTCATTGCAACCAATCCTTCCTAAACCTAGCTATCTTAGTATAAAACTACTTTATGATAAAAAGTATATCAATATTAATATTATTAGTTATTTCAAACGGTTGAGCCCAAAACCGATTCATTTCTAACACCGAACATTCAGAGAAACATAAGAAAGTCACATGTTTTAAAAGGAAATGTAACAAAGCGTCCCACAACTCTCAACCAACCTCTTCGCGTATTATTCCTTGGTCCAAGAGATAAATTACAATCACACTTAAACTTACGAAGTTCAATAATTATCCGAAACAGCAGGCTGACTGTTTTGATTTTTCAGACTTACCTATTTCTAATGAGTGTCCAACTAATGTGATCTGAGAAGAAAATGTTGTTTGATATTTTTAAAAACCTTTTCAAAACCCTACATTGTCACTAAAACTAACGTGGCTGATGATCGTACTTCTAATTTTAGAGTAAGCTCCTTTGATCGACTTCACGAAAAACTAGATTGTTTGCTCATACCAATGCAAAATTGGGCTCTCGATTTCCTAGGACTAAGCTTTGGAAACTTTTATAACTATTTGCTACAGAGTCTTCAATGGTTTTTAAAATCATCAAAGTTTGTGTACCTCAAATATGTTCATCATGTTGTTCATCAATCTTTTTTCTTGCCATACAAAACTCTCCACGTAATAACACAAAACCATTTTTGTTTACCGTTTGCTGCTTTTATTAAGTGTATTAGGAATTAAAGGCCATTTAAGTAATAGATATTTCACCCCTAAATAACAATTTGATTTGAGGCAACAGACTCATGTTTTTTAGGGACTAACTAATCTGATTAACAATTTTGCGTTGTGAACAAATTTTACGTTGCGGTTAAAGTACAACACTCTCTCATTGGAAGATAAACATCAGATTTGGATCACGCAGCGGGTTACGGGCACGATATCTGCGGGAATGTTCTATCTTAGAACGACCTCCCGGTATCTATTATAATTTAAATTTGTTATTGGAAGATTAATTATTTGAAAGCTGATAGAACGGTTTGCCTCCGGTAAACGGGGTCTTTATGAGATATCGTAATATAGCTATTTAATGTTCCACTAATAGTCTGTAGAAAAGAGCATTTTGCAAAATTTCATTTTGTCGAGGGTCCACTGTGAAACAGTCGGAGGAAACACGGCAATTCATTATTTTGTACCTCGGCGAAAAATTCGGTTTGATAGCGAAGAAAATATTGTTAATCATTTGGTACTTTGGTGCATTAATTTGATGTTGTACTCGTATTGGAAACTGTAATTTGTTCAAGGACATATTTGCTTGCAATCGTTAGACTTTCTGGATCTCATGGAACTAATATGTATCCAAATATGCTGTAATTTTGCACCCGCTGAATTTTCACATCTTCACTTAATTCATCAACCACATAGCATACTTAATGTGTTTCACAGGCTTTGTGGTCTAAGTGTTGTATTACATGTTTATGTCCCATGTAGAGACAAGTTTACTTATGACTTTACACATCACAGATAAAGTAAAACCATAAATAGAATCAAATTCAAATTATTATCAAAGCAGGTATGAACACCCGAATGCGCAAATCAAGTGTACAGAAAGTTATAAATTGCTTACAGAATTTTTATATCCCACTACTACAAGTACTACTAAATCATCAAACATTACAATTTCTGTTTTTAATTGTATAGTTATGAGACATCAATGATACAGGAAGTTTATTATTTAAATTACAAGTTTTATCAATTTGTTTTAAACCAATATAATTGGCATGGAGCTGCTATATTGGGGATAATTTAAAAATACTAACAACGTAACTGCGCTTCTTAAGTGACAATACTTAGCGCTTCCAGTAGCCATACTATACAACAAATTATTATAGGCGACGCATTGAAATTCGTTGGGTATAATTCTAAATAAACTCTTCAGTAAATTCACAGTTGATCTGCATTACTTAATCGTATGTCGAAAGCTTCACCACGCACTCATATATTGGTTGGTAAGTGCATAGGTTTTTTTCCGTGCCGAGGAACCAGATATCACGACTTTTTGCTCCAAAATTCCAAATACTCTGACAGATAGAAACAATTCCAAAGTTTGCTATTACAGTGGACCCGCCTATTGGGATCAATTACAGGGCTTTTCGGTCTAGGTAGTGGTTTGAACATAGACGTCAGCTTTGGGGGCGGACCCCGGAAAAGATATTTCGGCCCCGTCATGTTCCGCCACCTGCTGCCGTCTCGTAACAAATGTGGACGGGGTTAGACACCTGAGGATCTGGCTCCAGTACAAGTTGTGCGAAAAAGCCCGGGGTTGAGTACGGAGCCCTGAGACATACAGCATTATAAAATGAAGAGTAAAATACTTCATCAGTATTATCTCTATATTTTTATATAATTCTTTATAAAAAGGTTAAACCTATGACAAAATTAATATGCATTACACATAAGCAACGATGGAGATAGTGATATGTGATTTGAAACTGAATGACTATACAACAACTTACAGCGTATTCTTTGTAAACATTTAGAAGAATATCGTATAACATCCATTAAATGTATTTTATGAAACTCATCTAACGATAATTTTTATTATTATTAACTATATTATATATTTATTTTATTTAATTAAACAACTTTTGGGCTACCCGTCTCAACAGAGGTTAAAAGTTTTCTCTTTTGCCGCAAAGTTCAAAAGTGATACAGGATAACTTTAAAATAACGATTTTGGATTCAACTGGCCTGGGTACGGTTACATAAGGGAGATCGCCCTCATTTTACTCCTCTTACAAAGCTGAATTCAAATATAAACCATCCAGAATATTTTACATGGATTCCTAAATCTAATATATCCAGAACGATCAGGCTCCAACCGCAAATAAATTAGTAAACCTGCTCAAGTTAAGTTTTGTGTTAAAGAGAGAATTAAAACGCTTTAAGTAAATTGTTTACATAAATCACACGCCTAAGAAATAATGGACTGTATAAAAGGCTCCCATGACGAAGACCAATCTCGAATATTCTGAAAAACATCCGATTCAAGAATAAAAGTTTTAAATAGTTTTATTAATAACAAAAGTTCTTTCATGTTTATCTAAAACTGGAAAAACATCGTTCTACAACAGTACATTATATACAATCTTGTTTAAAATAAATTTGCGGGTCTTGAACATAATATCACAAGTTATCTCGAATACATAAATATTTTCCACTAATTTTTCCAGTTTTGGTTGGAAAAGCGGCAAAAAAAACCCGGTACCCTAGTTTTGTTGTAATTCAATGGTCAAAACCTTGAAGTTAGAAATCTGTAAATAATTTTGCTTTATAAAAAAAAAAATTTTAGTTTTTGTCTAAACTAAGCAGAACATAAACGGTCTATAATGTAATGTTGCCTTCCTTAGATTAGCTCTCGTCGTTTTTCTCTCTTCCTCTTAGTAGTTGTTTTCTCGAAACCTGAGGTAACCAACTCTTTTTTTATGTGCGAAAGTATGAAAAAGAAGCTCATGTGATCTAGCGGCAAGATGATGCAGGAAGACATTAATGAATCGAATTCAAGACACCTGACCGTTGGAATGTTCAGCGTCACTATTAATCGTCCGTCTGTAGTCCCGTGCAAAAATGTTTGCAGGTCAACAAATCTGAAGGGCGCTAAACAAAAATAATTCACAATCTGAAATAATAGTATAAAAGACTAATTAGTAAAAAAAAAAACGATCTTTTATCAAAATCTAACACAAGTTTTCGTTATTAATTATTTACCACAAATAATTCGCAGATTAAATTTACTATAATAAATAAAATCCCAAATAATAATAACTATAACTGTAAAAAATGTAGCCTTAAAAGGGCGCTTCTCATATTAAAGACCACTCCTTGAGACTAAACCAAACAAGTGCCCGCGAATATGAAACTTTGTACACAGATGCTCTGTAATCTGAAATTTCAATAGATTACCAACGTCCAAAAAGGTGGTGTCGGCCGTCGAGAGGTACGTATTCGTGCTAAATTAAATGCACCGTTTATGAAGGGCGGTATTCCCGTATAAAAGGGTCCACTCCTGAGACTTAACCAAGACAAGTGCCCCGCAATGCAAACTTTGTACAACAAGCTGTTTTCTGTAAGCCTGAAACTTTACATTTACCAACGTGCCAAAAAGGTGGTGTCGGCCGTCAGAGGGGGTCCTATCATCTAAATTAAATGCAACCGATTGGACGGGCGTTCTCAAATAAAACTCAACTCCTGAGTCTTCAACCAGAAAACAAGTGCCCGCAAATGAAATCTTTTGAGTAACACGATTGCTGCTGGTAAGCTGTAAAACTTGTTATTAATACCAACGTCCAAATTGCAAGGTGTCTTCGTTGCTCGGCCGTCAGTGGTACTATCGTCTAATTTACAAATGGCACAACACGTTTGGACAGGCCGTGGCGTTTCTCGTATATAGCGCAACACACGTTAGTCTCAAACTCTCTCGAAGAGACTTAACTAAAACAAAGTGAGCCAGCAATGAAAACACTTGTGTACACAGATTGTGCTCTAGAACTAACCTGAATGTTAACTTATACCACAGTCTCAAAAAATGTTGAGTGAGTGTCCCCGGGGCCCGTCAGAGTGAAGTTTAAGCACTATCGTCTAATTTTAAATGACACATCTACACAAACGAGAGCTTTCTAACGTATAAAAGACAGAGTATCTCCTTACCATACACAATCACACACTATATCTATCACTCGCTGAGTGCCAACTAAAAATACAAACAAGTGCCCGCACACGCAAACTTCTGTACAAAGAATGCTCTGTTAACGGGCAGTATGAAACTTTACCCTATAGTACCAATCACACTCGTCAATAATTGGTTGTGTCGCGCCGGTGCGTCTCAGAGGTCCTATCGTCTCCTATAAAACAATATCCTAAAAATAAAATGCAACACGTGTGGAACGGGGCGGTCTCACACATAATAACACACATTCATAGTTCAACAGCTCCGAGGAGAACTAAACTAACCAAATGAGCGCGCTCATCTCCACACTACCGGTTGCCGCGTACAATTGAAACTTTAGAGTCGACCACAAGATGCTCTGATAGAAGCCTGAACTTTAATATAACCAACTCTTTAGTTCAAATCTCACTGAGCGGTCAAAGGTTCTCTTAGGTGTCCAGGACACAAGTTCCAGGGGGCCTAATAAGTATTAATTAAATGCAACACCGCGTCTATGGTAGACCGGGGCGTTCTTCATTATTTTCTAATGATAAAGTCACTCCTGTAGGACTATTAACATAAACAAGTTGCCGCCCATATGATTTTTAAATTTATGGTTACACAGGTGCTAAATATACTATTTTGAAGGTTAATATTCCAAATCGTCAAAATTTAGGGTGGTGTCGGCCGATCAGAGGTCGAACTATCGTTCTATTGTGAATTTGTGATAAAATGCACGTTTTAAGACGGGCGGCGTTACTTCGTATAAAAGTCACTCCTGAGACTTAACCTTTTAAACAAGTGAACCGCAAATGTATAAATTTGTACCAACAGCGTGATCAATAAACCTGATTGTGATGATAAATATTACCAACGTCAAAAATGGGGTGGTTTGTCGGCCGTCAGAGGTAGTCCTATTCGTTTAATGCCATAAAATGCTCCATTCATCGGGATGTTATAATTTCTCGTATAAAAGTCACTCACTGAGACATAAACTAATACAAAAATGTGCGCGCAAGGTGAAAGACTTTGTACACATGATGCCTTGTAAAGCAGCACTTTATCTATACCAACGTCAAAAAAAGGGTGGTGTCTCGGGGAGGCCGTCAGAGGGTTCCTAATCGTTTAATTTAAATGCACTCGTTGGACGGGCGTTCTCGTTATAAAAGTCACTCCTGAGACTTAACCAAACAAGTGCCTCGCAATTGAAATCTTTGTACACAGATGCTCTGTAAAGCTGAACTTTAATTATACCAATCGTCATAAAAAGGTGGTGGTGGTCGGCCCGTTCAGAGGTCCTATCGTCTAAATTAAAATGCACCGTTTGGACGGGCGTTCCCGTAATTAAAAGTCCACTCCTGAGACTAAAAAGCCAAACAAGTGCCCGCAATATGAGAAACTTTGTTACAACAGAATGTTCTGTAAAGCTGAACTTTAATAATACCAACGTCAAAAACATGAGTGGGCTTTATGTGTTGTTGTTAGGGTTGGTGGGTGTGTGCTTGGGTTCTGTTCGTAGTATGTGATTTTTGTGTGTGTGTGCGTGAGTTTGGGTGGTGTGGTTGTTTGGGTTGATGTTTATGGTAGTAGTTATGTGTTTTTTAGTGTTTGGTAGTGTCGGCACGTCAGAGGTCCCTATCGTCTAAATTAAAAATATGACACCGTTGGAACGGACGGGGGGTTTCCTCGTATATAAAAGTCACTCCTGAGACTAAACTAATACAAGTGCCCGCAAATGAAACTTTGTACACAGATGCTCTGTAATCTGAAATTTAATATTACCAACGTCAAAAAGGTTGGGTGTCGGCGTCAGAGGTCCTATCGTCTAAATTAAATGGCAAAAAATACCGTTAGGGACGGGCGGTTCTCGTATAAAAAGTCACTCCTGAGACTTAACCAAAACAAGGTGCCCGCCCGCAATGCAAATCTTTGTTACACAGATGCTCTTGTAATGCTGAACTTTAATATACCAACGTCATAAAGGTAGTGTCGGTTCGGCCGTCAGAGGTCCTAATCAGTCCTAAATTAAATGCACACCGTTTTGGACGGGCGTTCTTCGTATAAAAGTCACCTCCTGAGACTTAACCAAACAAGTGGCCACCGCAATAAAACATTGAGTTCACTGTTGACACTCGTAAGGCTGAACTGATTAATATACCCGAATCGTCAAAAAGGTAGGTGTCGGGGTCGTCCAGTCAGGAGGCTCCTATACGTCCTAAAGATTAAATGCACCGTTTGGGACGGGCGTACCTCTCGTATAAAAGTTCAACTACCTGAAGACTTAAACCAAACAAGTGCCCGCCTAATTCGAAAACTTTGTACACAGATGTTTCTGTAAGCTGTACTTTTAATATACCACAACGTCAATAAAAAAGTTGGTGTCGGCCGTCCAGCGAGGTCCTATGTCACTGAAATTAAAGTGCAAACGGTTGGGACGGGGGCCGTTCTAAAATAAAAGTCACACTCCTGTGACTTAAACCAAAACAAGTGTGCGCCCGCCATGAAAACTTTGTACTACAGATGCTACTGTAAGCTGAAAATTTATATATACCCAACGTCAAAAAAGGTGGTGTCGGCCGTCAGAGGTCCTAATTTTCGTCTAAATAATTAAATGCAAACCAGTTTGGACAGACAGGCGTTACTCCGTATAAAAGTTCACTCCGTGAGGACTTAAACTAAACAAGGTGACCGCAACTGAAAAATTTGTCACACAAGGTGCTCAATAAACCTGAATGTTAATTATAACCAACGTCAATAATATGTGGTGGTCGGCCGTCAGATCAGAGGGTCCTATCGTCTAATTTAAATGGCCACCATTTGAACGTGGCTTTCCTCGTAATAAAATGATCACATACCTGAGGGACTAAACTAAACAACGTGGCCCGGCCAACGAAACTTTTGTTACACAGAACCCAGATGCTCTGTAAGCTGAACTTTTAATATAACCAACGTCAAAAAGGTTGTGTTCCGGGGCTCGTCAGAGGGTCCTATCGTTTAAATTAAATGCAACCGTTGAGGACGGGCGGTCTCATATAAAAAGGGGGAGCGGGGGGGGGTCACTCCTGAGGACTAAACTAAACAAGTGCCCGCAATGACAACTTTGTTACATCAGATGGCCTTCTGTACAGCTGAAAAACTTTAATTATTACCAACGTCTAAAAAGGGTGGGATACAATGTCAGTACCCGTCAGAGGGTCCTATTCGTCAAAATTCTAAATGCACACTGTTTGGAGGTCGGGCGTTCTCATATAAAAGTCACATCCTTGTGAACCTAAAACTAAACAAGTGGCCCGCAATGAAAAATTTGTACACAGGTGCTCAATAACCTGACTAGGTTAATATACCAACGTCAAAAAGGACGCCAGGTCGTGCACGGGCGTCAGATGGTCCTATCGTCGTAAATTAAAATGTCACCGTGTTAGGACGGGGCGTTACTCGTATAAAAATCACTCCTGAGACTAAAACACTTAACAAGTGGAACCGCATATGAAAATTTTGTACAAATAACCCCCCCCCCCCCCCTGATGCTTCAGTAACCTCGAATGTTAATATACCAACGAGGTCAAAATGGTGGTGTCGGCCGTCAGACGAGGTCCTATCGTCTAATTTAAAATGCACCGTGGGAACGGGGCGTTCTCGATATAAAAAGTTCCCACCTCCTGAGACTTTAACCACTCAAGTAGCCCGCAATGCAAATTTGTACACAGATGCTCTGTAAAGCTGGAACTTTAATATACCTAGACCGTTCTTACAAGGTGGTGTCGGCCGTCAGAGGTCCTATCGTCTAATTTAAATGCAATCATTGCAAATATGGCGACCGTTGGACGGGCGTACTCGTATAAAAGGTCACTCCTGAGAACTTAACCAAAACAAAGTGCCGCAGCATGAAACTTTGTTACACAAGATGTCTCTGTAAGCTCTGTAACTTTTAATATTACCAACGGTTCAAAAAAGGTTGGTGTCGGCCGTCAGAGGTCCTATCGTCTAAATTAAAATGCACCGTTGGGACGGGCGTTTCCCGTATAAAAGTCACTCCTGATGACTATTAACCAATACAAGTAGGCCCGCTGAATGAAAAGATTTGTACACACAGATTGTTTCACTGAGTAAGCTGAACTTTAAATCTATTCCAGACGGTTCAAAAAGGTTAGTGTCGTGTCGGGTCGGTGGGTCCTGGCCTGTCAGAGGTCCTAATCGTCTAAATTAAATGCACCGTTTGGACGGGGGGGGGGGGTTCTCATATAAAAGTCACTCCTGAGGGACTAACTAAACAAGTGCCCGCAATGGAAACTTTGTACACAGATGCTCTGTTAATCTGAAATTTTAAATATAACCAACGTCAAAAAGGTGGTGTCGGCCGTCAGAGGTACCTATCGGTCTAAATTAAATGCCACCGTTGGACGGGCGTTCTCGTATAAAAGACCAACTCCTGAGTACTGAACCAAACAAGTGCCCGCCGAATGCTCAAAACTTTGTACAACAGATAGTCTCTGTAAGCTGAACATTTAATATACCAACGTCATTAAAAGGTAAGTGTCGGGCCGTCAGAGGTCCTATCGTCTAAATTAAATGCACCGTTGGACGGGGGTCTCTCATATAAAAAGTCACTCCTGAGACTATAACTAAATCAAAGTGCCCGCAATGAAAAATCTTTGTACACAGATGCTCTGTAATCTGATAACTTCTAATATTGTATACCAACGTCAAAAAGGGTGGTGTTCGGCCGTCTAGAGGTCCTATCGTCTAAATTAAAATTCACCGTTGGACGGGCGTTTTCTTCGTTATAAAAGTCACTCCTGAGACTTAACTAAACAAAATGCCCGCAATGAAAATTTGTACACAGGTGCTCAATAACCTGAATGTTAATATACCAACGTCAAAAATATAGTGTCGGCCGTCAGAGGTCCTATCGTCTAAATTTAAATGCACCGTTGGACGGGCGTTCTCGTATAAAAGTCACTCCTGAGACTTAACCAAACAAGTGCCCGCAATGAAACTTTGTACACAGATGCTCTGTAAGCTGAACTTTTAATATACCATCGTCAAAAAGGTGGTGTCGGCCGTCAGAGGTCTGTCGTCTAATTTAAATGCACCGTTGGACGGGCGTTCTCGTATAAAAGTCACTCCTGAGACTTAACCAAACAAGTGCCCGCAATTAAACTTTGTACACAGATGCTCTGTAAGCAGCACTTTATTATACCAACGTCAAAAAGGTGGTGTCAGCCGTCAGAGGTCCTATCGTTTAATTTAAATGCACCGTTGGACGGGCGTTCTCGTATAAAAGTCACTCCTGAGACTTAACTAAACAAGTGCCCGCAATGAAACTTTGTACACAGTTGCTCTGTAAGCTGAACTTTAATATACCAACGTCAAAAAGGTGGTGTCGGCCGTCAGAGGTCCTATCGTCTAAATTAAATGCACCGTTGGACGGGCGTTCCGTATAAAAGTCACTCCTGAGACTTAACCAAAACAAGTGCCCGCAATGAAACTTTGTACACAGATGTTCTGTAAGCTGAACTTTAATATACCAACGTCAAAAAGGTAGTGTCGGCCGTCAGAGGTCCTATCGTCTAAATTAAATGCACCGTTGGACGGGGGTTCTCATATAAAAGTCACTCCTGAGACTAAACTAAACAAGTGCCCGCAATGAAACTTTGTACACAGATGCTCTGTAATCTGAAATTTAATATACCAACGTCAAAAAGGTGGTGTCGGCCGTCAGAGGTCCTATCGTCTAAATTAAATGCACCGTTGGACGGGCGTTCTCGTATAAAAGTCACTCCTGAGACTTAAACCAAACAAGTGCCCGCAATGCAAAATTTGTACACAGGATGCTCTGTTAAGCTGAACTTTAAATATTACACATACGTCATAAAGGTATGTGTCGGCCGTCAGAGGTCCTATCGTCTAAATTAAATGCACCGTTGGACGGGCGGGGTTCTCATATAAAAGTCACTCCTGAGACTAAACTTAAACAAGTGCCCGCAATGAAACTTTGTACACAGATGCTCTGTAATCTGAAAATTTAATATATACCAACGTCAAAAAGGTGGCGTGTCGGCCGTCAGAGGATCCTATCGTCTAAATTAAATTCACCGTTGGACGGGCGTTCTCGTATAACAAGTCACTCCTGAGACTTAAACCAAACAAGTGCCCGCAAATGGAAAACTTTGTACACAAGATGCTCTGTAAGCAGAGACCTTTATTATACCCAACGTCAAAAAGGTTGGTGTCAGCCCGTCAGAGGTCCTATCGTTTTAATTTAAATGCACCGTTGGACGGGCGTTCTCGTACAAAAGTCACTCCTGAGGACTTAACACCAAAACAAGTGCCCGCCAATGAAACTTTGTACACCAGATGCTCTGTAAGCTGAACTTTAATATACCAACGTTCAAAAAGGTGGTTGTTCGGCCGTCAGAGGTCCTATCGTTCTAAAATTAAATGCACCTCACTCAGTCCAGGAGTGAGTCTTTATTTAGAGAACGCCTGAGGACTAAACTACGAGTGTATTGTATTTTAAATTAGTACGATAGGACCTCTGTACGGGCCGACACCACATTTTTGACGTTAGTATATTAAAAGTTCAGCTTAACAGAGCACCATGTGTTACTAAGTTTCATTGCGGGCACTTGGTTTAGTTTAGTCTCAGGAGTGGATCTTTCTATGAGATACGGCCCGTCTAACGGTGCATTTAATTTAGGACGATAGGAACCTCTGACGGCCGACACCAACCTTTTTGGACGTTGGTATATTTAACTATTCAGGTTTATTGAGCACCTGTGTACAAATTTTCATTGCGGGCACTTGTTTATGTTTAGTCTCGAGGAGTTGAGCATTTTATATGAGAACGCACCCGTCTTCTAACGGTGCATTTAATTATTTAGACGATAGAGACCCTCTGACAGCCCGACACCACATTCTTTGCCGTTCTGTGGTATTTTTAACATTCAGGCTTATTGAAGCACCTGTGTACAATATTTTCATTGCGGGCACTTGTTTGGTTAAATCTCAGTAGTAAGTGAAGTTTTATTTGAGAAACGCGGCCCTGTCTAACACGAGTTGCACGTTTAAATTGGACGATAGGACCTCTTGGACGGCCGAACGCCACATATTTTGACGTTGGTGATATTAAAAAAAACTTCAGCCTGTACAGGACGCATCTTTGTATGTACAAAGTTTCATTGCGGGGGCACTTTTTGGTTGTTTTGTGTTTAGTCTCAGTTCGGAGTGGACTTTTATACGTGAGTAAACGCCCCGTCCAACGGAGTGTTTGCATTCAAATTAGACGATAGGACCTTCTGGACGGGCCCGACGACCACAATATTTTGTGACGTTGGTAATATTAAACATTCAGGTTATTGAGCACCTGTGTACAAATTTTTCATTGCAGGGCACTTCGTTTGGTTATAATCTCAGTACGTGACTTTTTCTATGAGAACGCCTGTCCAACGGTGCGTTTTAAATTAGACGATAGGATCCTTCTGACGGGCCGGACACCACCTTTGTGACGTTGGTATATTAAACTTCAGCTTACAGAGGCATCTGTGTACCCAATAGTTTCATTGCGGGGCACTTGTTTAGTTTATTCTCAAGGAGTGACCTTTCTATATGACAACGCCACGTCCACAACGGGTGCATTTAAATTAGACGATAGGACCTCTGGACGGCCGACCACCACATTTTTGACGTTAATGTATTATTAAACATTTAGGTTATTGAATGCACCTGTGTTACAAATTTTCATTGCGGGCACTTGTTTTGGTTTAAGTCTCGGGAGTGGAGATTTATTTGAGAAACGCCTGGTCTAACGGTGCATTAAATAGACGATAGGAACCCTTTTCTGATCGGCCCGACACCTCATTTTTGACGTTTAGGTGTATTATGACATTCAGGTTATTGAGCACCTGTGTACAAATTTTCATTGCGGGCAATTGTTTTCTTTTAGTTTATGTCTCAGGGAGTCGACTTTTTATACGAGAACGCCCGTTTCCAACGGTGCATTTAAATTAGACGATAGGACCTCTCGACGGCCGACACCACCTTTTTGCGACGTTGGTATATTAAAGTTCGGCTTACAGAGCATCTCGTTGTACAAAGTTTTCATTGCGCGGACACTTGTATTAGTTTTAGTTTTCAAGGATGTGACTTTTATATCGAGAACGCCCGTCCAACGGTGCATTTTAAATTTAGGACGATCAGGATCCTCTGACGGGCCCGATTACCATACCTTTTTTGGAACGTTGGTATATTAAAGTTCCGCTTGACAGAGCATCTGTGTACAAAGTTTTCATTGCGGGCACTTGTTTAGTTTTACTCTTCTCAGGAATGTGACCTTTTGTATGAAGAACGCCCGTTTCCCCAAACGGGGTGCATTTAATTTAGACGATAGGGACCTCTGACGGGCCGACACCCACCTTTTTGACGTTGGTATATTAAAACTTCAGCTTACAGAGCCATCTCGCTGGTACACAAGTTTCCATTGCGGGCACTTGTTTAGTTTAGTCTCACTAGAATGAACTTTATATATGAGAACGCCCGTTCCCTCATAATCGGTGGCATTTAAATTAGGACGATAGGACGACCTCTGACGGGCCACCGACACCCCACTTTTGGACCGTTAATGTAATTACCATTCAGGTTATTGAGCACCTGTGGTACAAATTTTCATTGCGGGCGGCCACTTGTTTGGTTAATGTCTCAGGGTTGAGTTTTATTTGATAAAATCGCCCGTCTTAATGGTGCATTTTAAAAATTAAGGGACGACTAGGACCTCTGACGGCCGACACTACATTCTTTGGACGTTGGGTGTATTAAACATAGTTAGGTTATTGAGCACCTGTGTGTACAAAGTTTTCATTTGCGGGGGCACTTGCTTGGTTAAGTCTCAGGACGTGAGTTTTATTTTTGAAGAAACGGCCTGTCTAACGGTGCAATTTAAATTAGACGATAGGACCTCTGACGGCCCCGACACCACATTTTTTGGAACGTTTGGGTATATTAACATTCCAGGTTATTGAGCACATGTGTACAAATTTTTCATTGCGGGCCACATTGTTTTAGTTTTACGTCTCAGGAGTGACTTTATTATATGAGAACGCCCCGTCCCCTAATGGTCTGCATTTAAATTAGGCGATAGGACCTCTGACGGCCGCGCACACACATTTTTTGACGTTAGTATATTAAAATGTTCAGCTTTACAGAGACACCTGTGTGTACTAAGTTTCATTGCGGGGCACTTGTTTAGTTTAGTCTCAGGAGTGACTTTTATATGAGAACGCCCGTCTAACGGTGCATTTAATTTAGACGATAGGACCTGTGACGGCCGACACCCCACTTTTGACGTTAGTGTATTAACATTCAGGTTATTGAGCACCTGTTGTACAAATTTTCATTGCGGGCACTTGTTTGGTTAAGTCTCAGGGTTGAGTTTTATTTGATAACGCCCGTCCAATGGTGCATTTAAATTAGACGATAGGACCTCTGACGGCCGACACTACATTCTTGACGTTGGTGTATTAACATTTAGGTTATTGAGCAGCCTGTGTACAAATTTTCATTGCGGGCCACTTGTTTGGTTAAGTCTCAGGAGTGAGTTTTATTTGAGACGCCTGTCTAACGGTGCATTTAAATTTAGACGATAGGACCTCTGACGGCCGACACCACATTTTTGACGTTGAGTATTAATTAACATTCCAGGTTATTGAGCACCTGTGTACAAATTTTCATTGCGGGCACTTGTTTAGTTTAGTCTCAGGAGTGACTTTTATATGAGAACGCCCGTCCAATGGTGCATTTAAATTAGGCGATAGGACCTCTGACGGCCGACACCACATTTTTGACGTTAGTATATTAAAGTTCAGCTTACAGAGCATCTGTGTACTAAGTTTCATTGCGGGCACTTGTTTAGTTTAGTCTCAGGAGTGACTTTTATATGAGAACGCCCGTCTAACGGTGCATTTAATTTAGACGATAGGACCTGTGACGGCCGACACCCCATTTTTGACGTTAGTGTATACTAACATCCCCCGCCCCCAGCGTTTATTGAGCACCTGTGTACAAAGTTTTCATTGCGGTGGCACTTTGTTTGGTTTAAAGTGCTCAGGGTTGGAGGCTTTTATTTGATTAACGCACGTCCAAATGGGGTGCATTTAATTTAGGCCACGATAGCCGACCCCCGTCCTGACGGCAACCCCCGGACACATTACATTTCTTGACGTTGTTGTGCGTTCGTATTAACATTGTAGGTTATTTGAGCACCTGTGTACAAATTTTGCATTGCGCGGACACTTGGGTTTAGGTTTAAGAGGTCTCAGGACGTGAGTTCTTATTTTGTATGGAATCGCCCATGGCGTCTAACGGGTTAGCATTTTAACCATTAGTTACGATTAGGCGACCTCTGACGGCCCGGACACCACATTTTTTTTGGACGTTTAGGATATATTAACATTCAAGGTTATTGAGCACCTGATGTACAAATTTTCATTGCGGCTAGGGCACTCCTTGTTTAGTTTAGTCTCAGGAGTGACTTTCTATATGAGAAACGCCCGTTTCCAATATGGTGCATTGTAAATTAGGACCGACAAGTGGACCTTCTTGGACGGGCGCCCGGACAACCACAATTTTTTTGCACGTTGGTTTGTATTACTAACTTTCAGGTTCATTGGAGCACCTGTGTACAAATTTCTCATTGCGGAGCACTCTGTGCTCCATTTTTGGTAATGGTCTAGCAGTGATGTGAGTGAATTTTTTAATTTCGAGAATCGCCATGACCTCTAACACTCGGTGCAGATTCTTAAAATTAGGACGATCAGGACCTCCCTGGATACGACGGGGCCCAGACACCATCATTATTTGACGTTTCAGGGTCTATTATTAACACTTTAAGCTTATTCAGGAAGCCATCTGTGTACAAAGTTCTGCATTGGCAGATTGGCAAAACTTGGTTTTGGTTAATAGTCTCTGGAGTCGTACTTTTATTGTTGAGTAAATCGTCGCTGTCATTAATAATATTCTCGGTTGCTGTGATTTTTTTTATATGAATCTTACGGTACCGATAGGCACCTCTGACGGCCGATCACCACTATTTTTGAACGTTTCAGGTATATTAATAGTTCAGCTCTTACAGACGCACTCTGTTGTACTAAGGTTTCATTGCGGGGCACTTGTTTAGGTTTTAGTCTCAGGAGTGGACTTTTATATGAGAAACGCCCGTCTAACGGTTGTGCAATTTAATTTAGGTACGATACGGACCTACTGGACGGCCGACACCACCTTTTTGACGTTGGTATATTAACATTCAGGTTATGGAGCACCTGTGTATCTAAATTTTTCATTGCGGGGACACTTGTTTAGTTTAGTCTACAGGAGTAGACTTTTATATGAGAACGCCCGTCCAACGTGGTGCATTTAAATTAGACGAATCGGACCTCTGACGCCCGTACACCACATTCTTGCCGTTTGTGTATTAACATTTACAGCGTTATTGAGCATCTGTGTACTAAATTTTCAGTTGCGTGGCACTTGTTTGGTTAAAATGCTCAGTAGTGGCTTTTATTTGAGAACGTCCATTTTACGATACATTCCTACTGTTTTACTTATGTATCATTTGGGATTTTTAGGTACTGAAACATTTAATGGGCGAAACCTTTGTGGAAAGTAATAAATTACCAAAAAAACTGTGTTTCATTTTGTGAAAAGAGTTGCTTTTATAAATTAGTATTATACAAATTTATCTCAGTTTTTGGAATTTTTGTTAACGCTCTTCAGATGTTGATGGACTGCAAACATTGATGCACGAATCGGTCCTGGACGATAAAGTGACGCTAACTTCACGGTGATATTTAACAAGTCAGTTGCTCTGATAACAATTGACAAAGTAGTTCATTTCTATTAGTAACTGGCATTGAGTTAAGCTAAGCTAACAAAGAACAATACTTAGTAATCAGTAATTGGTTTAACCTCAGGGAGCTCGCGAAGTAATTAGAACTCGAAACCTCTTCTTATAAGTAAAGACG
>NW_025785377.1:0-21162 GCF_021130785.1 Homalodisca vitripennis
ATTACTTGTAACGGATAACGTTATACATTATAATTAAAATAGTAAAAAGATAGGTTTTGTGAAAAATATAATTTTAGCTTTAGACTCTTATGTCTCGTACAGGGTCAGTTTTTAACAATGGGTGCGTGCGTAGTCTAGGGCAAGCTATTGTGTGGTAAAATGAAAATAAAATTTTGATAGAAACAAATTTTAGATTTATTGAATAAAAACTAATACTAATGAAACATGATTTTGATGAAATGAAATTATGGCTATGCTCTAAAATAACATCCTACAACACAAAATCCAATTAGCTTGAAATAATTAATTAGAAAAATACCCCTACTCCCTAGCAGTTAAAATTTAGAGTCTGATTAGTTAAAATGTTGATCGAAAAGGTTTAAATACTCCTTAAACATATTCACCAAATCCCATGATGGCGACACGGCGGTCCTCACAGATAATTGAAAAATTTAAATTTGGATCACATTGAAAAAAGACTGATTAATAATTGAAAAATTTTGAAAACTGTTTCACAACGTAACTACATCATCAAGAGGTCGAGGAAGAAGACTCTCTCTTTCCCAAACTCCGATGTCAGTAGCGCAGAGATGGAAAAAGTGATACCCTTCAAAACGGAAATTTTCCGTTTTTCTGGTCGAAAAATGATCCGCTTTTACTTCTGGCTAACAACCCACTCGAATTCGGTGCGCAGAGAACGAGTTTGCGTTCCCGCGGGGTCGCTACCCTCCAATGAGAGTAATCGTTACGTTAGCCAATCGTGGCACGCGTTTTGCCGTGTTTAGCTTTGTTCTTTGATGTTGATGAGGAACTATCGAGTTTTATTAAATATGGCCGCTTTACCATTTGAGATTTATGTTTGAGGTTACAAAACTGTCAGAGACGGGCTATGTCACCATGCACAACTAAGCTTCATAATAAATTGAAATTTGATTATTCTCAAATATGAGAATGATAACATTAACTAAGCAATTAAATTGTCGGTTTGGATTCCTATTCATTTAGATTTATTATTTAATAGGAAAAATATTATTTATTGTATTATATTATTCTCGAATTTTATTATTAATTGTAAAAGTTGATTTAGGTTACAGGCTAGGCCTATACCCGTTACAGATACCCCCCAAATTTTGTGGTAAAATTGAAAATTTTCATTACAAAATTTTACTCATTAAAACTTTTACAGTGAATGATTTAAAATAACAAAGATATACATATTAAACAATCCGAACAACAAAACAAATAAATTGAAGAACAAAGAACAAACAACTGTCAATTAAATCTAATATTACAAATTTTTCTTCATGCTTCTTGACGAACAAATTTTTTACTTAAAGTTAAAATTTTGTGAAGTTCAAGTTTTGCTATTGTCTACAGGCTAAGTTATCATAGTTTACTCTCTTAGTTCATAGACTTACAGTCATGGTGAGTTATCACAGCTTCTATACTTATTGGCCCAGCGCTTTATCTGTCTGACTTCATTTAACATCACCTTTGGAAGTTGAATTTGATTAAAAGTTCCTGCCTTTCCATATTTACTTCATTTAACATCACCTTTGGAAGTTGAAATTTGATTAAAAGTTCTTGCCTTTCCACATTTACTTCATTTAAACATCACCTTTGGAAGTTGAATTTGATTAAAAGTTCTTGCCTTTCCACATTTCTATTTCCTTCTGGGAGAACAGTTTTTTATTTCAATCACTTGTTTTACCAAAGTGAATTGTATTATTGCAGTGAATTGATCCAAACGTTTTTGACTTTTCTCACATCCAATGCTTTTAAAATGTTCCATTTTAAAACACTATTCTCATCTTCACTGACAAAAACTTCTTCAAACTTATGTGTCCTTAGACTTATTTTCAGACATAAAGAAAAGCACACCATGACTTCAAAGTGTCCATACTTGTGGTAGATTCATAGAAAACACACCATGACTTTAAAAGTGTCCAAGTCCAGTTGCTTTGGTGATTTAATTTGTTGTGATTTGCCTGTGATATTCGCGCACTCACTTTCACATCTTACACTAAACTTTTCCTAATATTTAAAATTAAAGTTTTTCACAAATAGTACCTACATTATTTATTAAACATTCTTACAACTAAGTCAAAAACAATCAACATAACATAAATATGAACCATTATTTTTTTCAAATAAATTATTACTACTATTGTTACTAGATAAAAATTCATTCTCAGCATTTTTCATCTTACAAATTCATTCATAATTAACTAACAATCTCTCCACACAGTTTATAAAATTTGTTTCTCCTTTTTTTTAGAAATTATACACAATAAATGGTAAAAATTTATTTTAATTATTTATCCTTTGTAATAATCTTGCATAATTTAAAATATTTTTGTTTTGTTTATTTTAATTTACCCTCCTTGTTACCTATTTGTTGTACTATTTTACTTCAACGCACTATCTAATAGTTATCACCTTTTATTAATTAATTACCAATTTTTTAACTAATGAAATTCCTTTGCAACCCCCCAAGTCATAATAATACAATTTTGTCCCTTTGTTTTGAGTTTTATTTTTTTTTATATTAGCTGAATTCTTTTCTTCTCACTCATTTATTTGTATTCATTTAATACAATATTCTCCTAACTTCCTCATACCATAAAATACCCATTTCGCACAGTAAAATCCCTTTTAAGTGTCTATTGCACTTCATTAATTATAAGTTGATTAAATGATTATTAAACCAAATATTTACTAGCCTAATATATTTCCTTTTTATTCATCCCCCCTCTGAATTAATTAATTTAGTACTGACTTTTGAATTTATTTTATTGGTTCAATTCTATTTCATACATTATCCTGTAAACTCCTATTTTCCATTCCACTTTTAAATTGTTCCCAACCTCTCAATTTCCACTCCTATTCTCTACTATTATTTATCCACTCCATTCACAATATCCTTCACCTTTAGCCTTTGTTCAGTGTATTTTACACTACCCCTCTATCTATCATTATCATATTAACTATTAAACAGGCCTACTTGACCTACCTCTAACATTTTACTTTAAGAATAATTACTTTTATACCAGTATACCCCCAGTTTGCTTTATTATTATTATCATCTCAGTATCCCCCATGTTACTTCATTATTATTATTATTATTTTATCCGTACAACAAAATAAACTAACTCATCAGAAAAACAATACATTATTTCAATAATGAATATTTTAATTAGTCTTTTTGTGCTTTTACTTTTTCTCTTCTTCTTTCTTTTCTTTAGAATTTACTGTAGTTTCATTTTAAATAAACTGCGTTTCCTTACTTGAATGTCATTCTCCTATTCAATCTTCCAAACCATATTCAATAATTTTGTTATGAATCTTACACTTTTTAACTATTTACAAACCCAGAAACAATAAACTGTGTGTGATTATGTACCTTGTACTGTAAGTTGACTTCAATCGTCTTAGATGAGTATGTTTTTTGTGTTAACCACCCAGAAACAATAAACTGTGTGGTGATCGTGTACCTTGTACTGTTGTCTTGAAATCATATTTAAAGTATGTTTTTTGTGTTAACCACCCAGAAACCTAACTGTGTGTGATATGTGGTTTTTGACATTTATTTGTCCCATGGCCGTCAAAAATCGTACAACAATCCAGCCATGCCATTTTATTCTGTTTTGTAAGACTTTTTTATCTTTCGAAGGGAAAAAGCTACAAAGGAATAATAAAAATCACGGAAACCCATATTGTTTTTAACCCTCCATCTTTGTTTGAACTAAACCAAATTTCCGATAAAACTTTTTTAATTGTGTTTACATTAAATGTTCCTATCACACCACCATCTTCGTTGACCACAACATATGCATTTTCCAATTTTATTTCTGACACCCTATACGGGCCCTCATAAAGCAGAAAGAACTTCTTAATTTTCTTGTCAAGTTTGTCAGACAGATAATGTGTTTTTTTACTAGAACTTCTTCATCTCTCTATACTAAATCTAATTGGTTTGACCTTATTATCAAATTTTCTTTTCCTTTTTTCCCCTTTTGAAACTAGTCTATCTTTGACTAATCTTATTTTACCTGGATAGTCAGCTAACATTCTTTTCTCTTTGGGAAATTGAACCATATCCTGTAAAAAATTCCTATCTTTCCTACCAAACATTAGTTCAAACGGGATTTCTTCCGTGGTCTCATGCACGGAATGATTTAAGGGGAGTCTAAATTCCATTTAACGATAATGTTAACTTTATGTTACATATCTCTGGAAGTAAGTAACCTAGAAACCTTACAGTTTTTTGTTTTGTTTGAAAGAACAGCTCTTTAGTTAGTTCCGCGTAAAATTATTGTTTATTATTGGTAAAAAATACAAAAATTGGTGATTTTTTCAAAATAAATATGATTTTTTTAAAATTATTTTTTAATATTTTTCTATTTGCTAAATTTTTATTTATTAATTGGAATATTTTGAAACTTATAGGAGGAACTATTGTTTATAGTAATGCAGCTACAGTAAAACTTTGGCTATCCTACCTATAACCGTTCTTGAGATATATCACATCAAATGTACAAAAATGCTATTTTGCGGAAAACTACAAAAATGTAAAAATTAACACCAAAATATAAGTTATATATTAACTTTAGTGTAATCCTGCACCATAAGATGGGTTTGTCTGGGTCTTCTGACACCTGGTAAATGTCTCCCAATCTTCTTTTGCTTAATGTCCTGCTTTGTTGGATTTTTTTTTCAAGGTCAGTCATGGCCTTTTCTGCTTTTCGGAGTCGGTCCAAGTCCATCTTCTTCATAGCGGCAAGCATGTTAGATCCTACTTCCAGCCCTAAACTAACTCCTCTAATATTTTAAACTTGCTGGAAAACCCTTCATTAAATGATAGCACAGCATCATGTGCGCCAAATGTCAAAGTGTGCAATCGTACAAAAGCCCTTTTTAGGAATACGAGACCATATGAGGTTTGTTTAGTGACTCATTTGGGTTCTGGGACTTCCCTTTGAGGGCACTTTGCTAATAACTCTGGATCAGTACAGGCTCTTGAAAATTGGTTTTAATTTCAACATAATGGCTTCAGGGAGATGGAAATGGTTTGCCATGGTCATAGGATTTATTTTCGAGTTCTGCTTTTTTATATTTACACCACGTCAATTCATCATTCGGGACACAATTGATGTGGTTTGGCCTTTCATTTGTAGATTGGACATGGAAAATATGTTGCCCAAACAGCTTTCTTCATCTCAACTACACTATGGGTGTTCCTCCTAATTGATAATCCATAAAACGTCTGAAGCTTTTGAACCGCAGCAGTCGCTAGTCGGTTTTTCCCAGACAAAGGTTTCCCATCTGACAATTTTTCTTTTTTACATTTATCTTTTAGAGTGCGTAGGCGAGTCCCCATTACGCTTCTGTACATGACCTACGCACTCTAGTTTTCTAATTACTACATCAGGTCCATAAGGTAGGGGATTCAGAGATTGATACAGTTGCATGACCAAGAAACTTTTTTACTAAAACTGGAGTTGCAGGCCTTTATTTTATTGATTTTTTTCATGGCCTTTATGATTTATGTATTACAAAGTGTTATATATCATTGGAAAGAGGAAATTTCAAACTATAATATTCAATAAAAAACCCAAAATTGAAAAAAAATAAATTATTTTCAATTTAGACTCCCCTTAAACACTTTTTCAATGAAATTTAGTACTAATGGCCATTTAGTATGTTTCTCATGGCAGTATATCCTGCATATTTTTAGTAATTTCCTTATTAGCCCTTTTCAACTGGATTTGAGGCTGGATGCCAAACAGAACTATGAATAGTTTTTAATGTTTAAGTCTCTAAGGGTTATTATACCATAAATTACTAGTGAACCTGCGAGCCATGATCGGACAAAACACTACCTATCTCACCTACCTCAGGTATGTATTCATTGATCAATTTATTTAGTAATACTCGGCTAGCAGCTCTTTTGACCGGATACAACTTCACAAATTTAGAAAACAAATCCAACACAACAAATATGTATTTTACACCTCCTCTTCCTACAGGCAATTCTCCTATCAAGTCAACTGAGATTATATCTTTCAATTTTTTAGGAATTATTGGTTGTAAAAATCCTATTGATTTAACAGTGGTGTGTTTGGCACATTGACACAATTGACAACATTTTAACTGATTCTTTACTGAAAGTTCCATCTTAGGAAAAAACACAATATTCCCTTAGTATTAAATAGATTTTTATGTCCCCCCCAAATGACCATATTTCAAATGTGTAAATTGAATTAATTCTGATTGAATTGCTTTTTGGGTATACAGACTTTAAAACTATCACAATCATTTAAAATCTTTCTTAAATAAGTATTCCATTATGAATAACAAATTGATCTTTTATTTGTTGATCATTACCCTCCAATTTAGTAAAAATAGGCCCAAATTTATCATCACTCCTTTGTTTTTTCTTCTATATTTCTGAACATTGGTTTAATCTTCCTATCGCTAACTTCAATTTCAATTTTATTTTGTAAAAACCATTACCGAATTCCTTTCAACTGGATTTTTATAATTTTTCGTCCGTTACTCTTGAAAGAATGTCAGCGGGGAATATTTTGCCTTCCGCTGATGTACTCAATAGTGAGATTGTTATTCTTGTAATGCCAAACTCCACCTCAAAATTCTACCATGAGAATAGTCTACAGGTTGTAAGGAAAGATAATGCCTTGTGGTCTGAACGAACAATTACTTGAAAATGTCCAATAATATAAGATCGGGAATTTTTTTACAAGCAAAGACCACAGCCAATAATTCTTTTTCTGTTATGCTATAATTTTTCTCTGTTGCTAAAAGAGTCCTACTTGCAAAACTTATCACTTCATGTTTCCCCCTGATTCATTTACTTGATAAAGAATGGCTGACACACTGATGTCTGATGCATCTGTACTTAAATAGAATGCCCTACTCCAATTTGGATGAATGTAACATAACTGAGTCTAAAAATGTTTCTTTTATTTTCTCAAACAGATTTTGTTTTGTCTTATCCCAAAACCATTTACTTTTAGAACTCAAAATGTCACCAAACTGACCCGTCAAATCTGAATAGTTCTTCTGAAATTTTCTGTAATAATTACATAAACCTAAAAACGATTGCAGTTCTTTTAAGTTCTTTGGGGTTGGAAAATTTTTTATCTTTTCAACTTTATCCTCCTCATCCATCTTTATCCCATCTTTACAAAGAACAAAACCTAAAAACTTTACTTCCTGTTTCAAAAAAATCTGATTTTTTAAGTTTAACAGTCATTCCCACACTCATACAGTCTTTTCAGTACTCTATCGATATGATCTAAATGTTCCAAAAAAGTTCTGGACCGTAATTAGAATGTCATCAACGTAACAAGTTACGAAATTACTAAACTCATGGCCCAAAAATTTTATTTCAATCGCTTTAGTAAAATGAGCCGTGCTTACATTCAAACCAAATGGTAATCGCTTAAATTGCAAATTTTTTCCGTTGAATGTGAAAGCTACAAATTTTCTAGATTCTTTGTCGAGTTTGGATCTGGAAAAACCCTTGCGTTTAAATCTAATGTTGTAAAAATATTTTAACTCCCCATAAATTTTTGAAATATATCATCAGTTGTTTTCTGTACTTTGTCTATCCGGAACAAGATACGAATTTTAATTTCCTACTGTCTAAGCACAATCTTATACTCAAATCTTTCTTTACTACACAGACTAAGGGATTAGAAAAAGGACTATTTGACTCTTCTATAATATCTTGTTGTTTCAGTCTTTCTAATTCTTCCTCTACAGATTTTCTTTTACTGGACGGAACCCGGATAAGACTTGCCAATATATGGGACTTCACTTTTTAACATTCAGCTTTGCTGTGTATCCTTTGACCACACCCTTGGTTGATCCGAAAAAAACTTTCTTTATTTTCAAAGAGTACTACTCTTAATAATTCTAGTTCCTCATCCTTAATACTCACATTATCTGCCTCTAATTCACTTATTCTGTCTACTAACCTCTGTTCAATTGCTTCTGATTCAGATTCATGTTTGATCTTAGTAATTTTTTGTTCTAGGCCTACTTGATTTGATCTGTGTTCAAAAAATGGATTTAAAATTCGCTAAAGTATTGTCTATTTCATTTTCATCTTTATACAAGTTTAATTCTGTTAATATGTATTATTCTTAACCCCCCCCACAAATTCTTCACAACTTTCTATACACTAATTTAGTCTCTAGATATTTCCCGTCATGTCTATAGCATAAAGTATTGGTATCAAAGTTTAGTACAGCCTTATGATTGCTGAAAAAGTCACAACCAAGTATCAACTCAATTTTTAGTCCTTGAACAATTAAAAATGTTATTGGGACAACTTGTTCACCAATATTTACCTCTAGTCTTATTTGAACATTTATTCTTTTGGACCTGACTCCTGTAACACCTACAATTGACAGATTACTAATAGGTAGCTCTGGAATGTTGTACCCCACTTGAATTTTTTATTTTTCTTATAGAATTCATCTGACATTATACATGCTTGACTACCTGAATCTACTAAACACTTGTATTTAAACCCCTCCAATACCAATATCAATTTCTGGTAAAGATTGAACCCTAATCACGCATTACTCCATCATTGTAGTTGGCTTTCATCTAAAAAATCATCCGCTATATTTTGATCCATAATGATTTGATTCTGGTTACTTTGCACAACCCCTTTCAACTCTTCATTTGTTTGATTGAAAAACTCATCAATGCTTTCTTTTAAAAGTTTCAACCCATCAATATTCAGATGAACCAAATCAGCAAATGTTTTTCCCCCAAAGTTGATGTTTTGTTCAAAATATTTTAAATTACCACCCTAACTCATTGTGATCAACAAAGTGTGGGTGTGACATGATTAATCTTGATTGTATCCCCATTGTCTAATGCCCGTATGAACCTGTTAAAATCTTTAACCTTTCCTCTGATATCAATGTCTTTAGGCAACTTTCGGAATTGGAGGTAGAGTCAAAATGATTAATTTCTTATTACAATTTATTAGGTATTCAACTAAATCTTTCATGTCAGTTTTCATTTGCTCAAAGTGAATTATTTTTTAGAATATCATTCGTACCAATAAAAATCATTAGGTTTTCAGATAAACTTGATGAATGTATTTTTTACCTGCTCATATAATTGTTTAATCGTTTGAACCCCCACACAAAGGTCCTATTGATGTTCTTACCACCAGGGGTTTTAAACTGTATCCATTTGCAAAATTTTGTTTGATAGTCTACAAAACTGACTATCCGCCTATCAATTCAAAGTTGTTTATTTTTGGTCTTTCGTCAAAATTTAAGTTCCGAGTTATTTCCCCTGGAATTGATGGTTGTCAATCTTGGACCATTTTCAATTTCCCTAGGCCCATCAAAGTTTTCTGAATTGTTCCTATAGTTGTGTACCCCCCCGGTAATTTGGTCCACCCCTGTAATTTCCCCTACCTCGAAATGTTCTGAAACCCTCAGGTCTGTTGTATCCCCTATTATTTTCCCGATTCCTTTCAAAATGATTCCCATTAGTGTGATTGGCCCCACCATTGTTGGTATGAGAAAATTGTGTGGTATTTACTGCCCTGTTTCTCATGATTTGGCCCTATACTGCTGTCCTTGGGTACTGTCATGAAAAGTTTTGTGTTGGCCTTCCTGTGTATGTTTTTTGTCTATTTCCATTTTCATGATTAGTGTTGTATGTATCCCTAAAACTTTCTTTTTTTGAAAAGGCTTTACATAACTGAGCTGATTTAAATACTACTTCTAGTTTCTTCCCTACCAGCAAGGGATTGTAGAATTGCCAGACTGGCACTTATGTGTGGCGGCAAATGTCGACAAATAAAGCCAACAAACGTAAAGGTTATCCATCTGGTTGTCCAATTTCTTTGCTATGTCAAAATACCCAAGCACATAGTTTGTCAAATCGGTTTTTACCTTCACAAAAATTCCCATTACCCATCAATTTGTTTTCAAAATCTTTTTGTTTAGTAATGCCCCAGAATCTCTTTTTGAAATCATTTTTAAAATTGTTCAAAAACTCTCACCATTTGTCAATGTTTCTCCGAGCCCACTCAGATGCTTCCCCCTTCAAGTATTTTACAATATACAAAAGTTTTGTTTCCCAGTGTTCTTGATTACTATTAGTAAATTTTTCAGCCAATTTCAAAAAAAATTCATAGGGTGGAGTCCTATCATTACCCTCATCAAACTCGGTCAAATAGAGTTCCGCCATAATATTACAAGCCGGTTGTTGATTAAGACCGCTACCCTCCATTTTTTACGCTTTTCACAGTGGTCTGAACTTTGTTCGACTCAACTAGTAGGTCTGATTCCTCTTTTAAAATTTGATTTAGATTCTTCCTCGTTTAAGCTTACCTTAGTACTTTCACTCATCCCTACATAATCTTTTATTCTCAGTATCTCCGTTGCATGTGTATCGATTTTATTTACTCTATCTCATCAACCCGAGAACTAATCCGTGAAACCTCTTGATCGAATTTTTGATTGACTTTAGCAATTTTAGTTTCAACTTCTTCCCCCACAACATTTAATCTCTCCCTTCAATTCACTTTGAACGTTCTCAATTTTTGTGTTTAATTTTTGTTCAATTTGTGTCATGCCCGTTTGAACGTCATCCATTTTGCTATAAATATCGGTTTTTAGGGTTCATCCATCTTGTTATAAATATCGGTTTTTACCTCATCCATCTTGTTATTTAACCCATCAAATTTGTCATTGAGTTGTGTCATCAAAAACAACAATTGCTGATATGCATCAGTTCTATCTAGGCCTACCATCGTTTCAACATTATTCGCATTAGCCAAAGAGCTGTCTGATCTAGGCCTATTAGCTAGCTCCGCGGAGTGTCATCTCACTACTACTGTCCGAATTGTCAATATTCTCCAAGTTCTGATCCATCATTTTTAAATTTTGATTTAGTCTATTTCAAATTAGAAAACCCCTACACAATTATTAAGCTACACCACTTTTAGCTGCCCCACGTTGCTGGGTGCCATTTGTAACGGATTACGTTACATTATAATAAATTAGTAAAAAGATAGGTTTTTGTGAAAAATATATTAGCTTTAGACTCTTTGTCTCTACAGGGTCGTTTTACAATGGGTGCGGCGTAGGGCAGCTATGTGTGGGTAAAATGAAAATAAAATTTTGATAGAAAACAAATTTTAGATTTATTGAATAAAAACTAATACTAATGAAACATGATTTTGATGAAATGAAAATTATGGCTATGCTTAAAATAACATCCTACAACACAAAATCCAATTAGCTTGAAATAATTAATTAGAAAATACCCCTACTCCCCTAGCAGTTAAAATTTAGAGTTCTGATTAGTTAAAAATGTTGATCGAAAAGGTTTTAAATACTCTTAAACATATTCACCAAATCCCATGATGGCGGACACGGCGGTCCTCACAGATAATTGAAAAATTTAAATTTGGATCACATTGAAAAAAGACTGATTAATAATTGAAAAATTTTGAAAACTGTTTTCACAACGTACTACATCATCAAGAGGTCGAGGAAGAAAGACTCTCTCTTTCCCAAACTCCGAGTCAGTAGCGCAGAGATGGAAAAGTGATACCCTTCAAAACGGAAATTTTTCCGTTTTTCTGGTCGAAAAATGATTCCGCTTTTACTTCTGGCTAACAACCCACTCGAATTCGGTGCGCAGAGAAACGAGTTTGCGTTCCCGCGGGGTCCCCGCTACCCTCCAATGAGAGTAATCGTTACGTTAGCCAATCGTGGCACGCGTTTTGCCGTGTTTAGCTTTGTTCTTTGATGTTTGATGAGGAACTATCGAGTTTTATTAAATATGGCCGCTTTACCATTTGAGATTTATGTTTGAGGTTACAAAACTGTCAGAGACGGGCTATGTCACCCATGCACAACTAAGCTTCATAATAAATTGAAATTTGATTATTCTCAAATATGAGAATGATAACATTAACTAAGCAATTAAATTTGTCGGTTTGGATTCCTATTCATTTAGATTTATTATTAAATAGAAAAATATTATTTATTGTATTATATTATTCTCGAATTTATTATTAATTGTAAAAGTTTATTTAGGTTACAGGCTAGGCCTATACCCGTTACATACTCCAAAGTTTGGTGTAACACTGATACACTGCTGTCGTCAGCTGGTACACCCAACCGCCATAACATTCATTAACTGTTGCCACAGCTCATCCATCCCTCAGGTCCCATTACTCCAGAGTTTGCTGTAACACTGATACAACTACTGTCGTCAGCTGGTACACCCAACCTTCACTAACACTTCTCAACTTGTTGCCAAAGCCTCATCCACACCTTCTGTCCCATTACTCCAAAGTTTGCTGTAACACTGATACACTATTATTGTCAGCTGGTACAACCCAACCGCCACAACATTTATTAACTGTTGCTACAGCTCATCCATCCCTCTGTCCATCACTCCAAAGTTTGTTGTAACACTTATACACTACTATCGTCAGCTGGTACACCCAAACCGCCACAACATTCATTAACTGTTGCCACAGCTCATCCAATCCCTCTGTCCATTACTCCAAAGTTTGTTTGTAACACTGATACACTACTATTGTCAGCTGGTTACACCCAACCGCCACACAACATTCATTAACTGTTGCCACAGCTCATCCATCCCTCTGTCCATCACTCCAAAGTTTGTTGCAACACTGATACACTACTATTGTCAGCTGGTACACCCAACCGCCACATTTATTAGCTGTTGCCACAGCTCAACCATCCCTCTGTCCATTACTCCAAAGTTTGCTGTAACACTGATTACACTGCTGTCGTCAGCTGCTACAACCCAACCGCCATAACATTCATTAAACTGTTGCCACAGCTCATCCATCCCTCTGTCCATTACTCCAAAGTTTGTTGTAACACTGATACACTACTATTGTCAGCTGGTACACCCAACCGCCACAACATTTCATTAACTGTTTGCCACAGCTCATCCATCCCTCTGTCCATCACTCCAAAGTTTGTTGCAAACACTGATACACTACTATTGTCAGCTGGTACACCCAACCGCCACATTTATTAGCTGTTGCCACAGCTCAACCATCTCTCTGTCCATTACTCCAAAGTTTCCTGTAACACTGATACACTACTATTGTCAGCTGGTACACCCAACCGCCACAACATTCATTAACTGTTTGCCACAGCTCATCTGTCTCTCTGTCCATTACTCCAAAGTTTGCTGTAACACTGATACAAATACTGTCGTCAGCTGGTACGCTCAACCTCTACAACATCCATTAACTGTTGCCACAGTCATCCATCCCTCTGTTCATTACTCCAAAGTTTGCTGTAACACTGATACACTACTGTCGTCAGCTGGTACGCTCATCCTCCACAACATCCATTAATTGTTGCCACAGCTCATCCATCCCTCTGTCCATTACTCCAAAGTTTGCTGTAACACTGATACACTGCTGTCGTCAGCTGGTACACCCAACCGCCATAACATTCATTAACTGTTGCCACAGCTCATCCATCCCTCAGTCCATTACTCCATGAGTTTGCTGTAACACTGATACACTACTGTCGTCAGCTGGTACACCCAACCTTCACAACACTTTTCAACTGTTGCCACAGCTCATCCATCCCTCTGTTCATTACTCCAAAGTTTGCTGTAACACTGATATACCAATGTCGTCAGCTGGTACACCCAACCTTCACAACACTTCTCAACTGTTTGCCAACAGGCTCTATCCATCCCTCTGTCCATTTACTTCCAAAGTTTGCTGTAACCTACTGATACACTGCTGGTCCGTACAGTCTGCTACTACCCAACCGCCCATTAACATTCATTAACATACTGATTGCCAACAGCTCATTCCATCCCTCAGTCCATTACTCCAGAGTTTGCTGTAACCACTTGGGGATAACACTAACTGTCGTCAGCTGGATTACACCCAACCTTCACAACACTTTTCAAACTGTTTGCCCACAGCTCATCCATCCCTCTGTCCATTACTCCAAAGTTTGCTGTTAACACTGATACACTACTGTCGTAAGCTGGTACACACCACCACCCCCCCCCCCTGCCACAAATCATTCATTAACTGTATGCCAAGCTCATCACATCCCCTCTGGTCCATGTACTCACAACAGTTTGCTGTAAACACTGATACACTACTGTCGTCAGACTGGTAAGAAACAAACCTCCACAACAATCCATTTAACTGTTGCCACACAGCTCCATCCATCCCTACTGTACCATTACCTCTCAAAGTTTGCTGTAAACCACTGATACAATACTGTCGTCAGCTGGTACGCTCAACATCCCACAACAATCATTTTAACTTGTTGCTCCACCGAGCTCAATCCATTCCCTATGTGCCCATTACTCCAAAGTTTTGCATTGCTAAAACACTGATACATCTACTGTCGTCCAGCTGGTACGCTCAACCTCCACAACATCCATTTACACTGTTTGGCCACTGCTCATCACATCCCTCTGTCCCATTACTCCATGTGTTAGTTTGCTGTACCACTGATACACTACTGTTCGTCAGCTGGTACTCACCCAACCTTCACAACAACTTCTCATCTCGCTTGCGCACAGCTCATCCAATGCCCTCAGTCCACTTACATCCAGAGTTTTGCTGTAAACACTGATACACCAATGTCGTCAGACGTGGTACACCCCAGACCTTCACAACACTTCCTCAACTGTTGCCACAGCTCAATGCCATCCCTCTTGTCCATTACTCCATAAGTTTGCTGTAACACTTGAGTACACATACTATGTGTCCAGCTGGTACACCCAAACCTTCACAAACACTTCTCAAACTTGTTGCACACAGGCTCATCCATCCCCTTCTGGTCCATGTACCTCCAAAGTTTTGCTGTAAACAATGATTACACTACTATTGTCCAGCTGGTACACACCACACCGCCACAAACACTTCTCAACTGTTGCCACAGCTCATCCATCCCTCTGTCCACTTACTCCAAAGTTCTGCTGTAACACTGATACACTACTATTGTCCAGCTGGTACACCCAACCGCCCCAACAACATTTATTAACTGTTTGCTACTAGCTCATCCATCCCTCCTGTCCATTACTCACAAAAGTTTGCTGTAACACTTGCATTACTCAACTTACTATTGTCCAGCTGGTATTACACCCCAACCGCCACAACATTCATTAACATGTTGGCCAAGCTCATCCATCCCTCTGTCCTATCACTCCAAAGTTTGTTGTAAACACTGATACACTACTATTGTCAGGCTGGGTACACCCAACCGCTACAACCATTTATTAGCTGTTGCCTCACAGCTCAAACCATCTCTCATGTCCATTACTACCAAAGTTTTCCTGTAACACTGATACAATTACTATTGTCAGCTGGGTACACCCCAACGTCCACAAACATTCATTAACTGTTGTCACAGCTCATCTGTTCCTCTGTCCATTACTCAAAAGTTTACTGTAACACTGATTACACTACTGCCGGTCAGCTGGTACACCCAACCTTCACAACACTTCTCAACACTGGTTTGCCACATTCTCCATCCATCCCTCTGTTCCACCACTCTAAACTGTACTGTACATTACAAACCCTTCATGTCATAAAATTTCGACCGGTTCTCATACCTAAAAAAAATGTTTTTGGAATAATAAATAAACAAACCTATATTTAAAAACCCTATTACTATTGAAATATAATAAATCACTGAAATGTTCTTACCTAGTATTAGCACTTGACATCTACCTTGTCAGCAGATTTCGCCCTGGCTTTTCTGCCACGTCTTGACGCTCTCTCTTACTTCTTGAGCTTGTTCCTTGAAAAATATAACATTTTAAAATTACTTTTTATAATACAAATTTTTTTAAATAAATTCACTGTATCAAATTGTGTAATTTTTATGTTTATTGTAACTAATTAGTCAATAGTAATAAAATGTAGATTGAGTTTATAAAACATCACATAATCAGGGTATTGTGGGTGTACTCTTTGGCGATAATGTGGTTACATGGCAAGGTTCTTTCATGAAATAAAAGGTTTATTAAAAGTGAAAAGCTTATCTTAATGGAGTTGTTTAAGGACAATCGGTCGTTAAAACAACAAGCATAAACATAATTTTTAGAACGAATTAGAGGAGTTATTTCGTAAGAACATGGTTGGATGGTTAAATGAACGCTATAATCAGCAGTTCAACATGAACAATTGGTGACAAAACATTCCAAGTAAGGAAATGAGTTTAGACACTATTACTGTGGATATTGGTTCGTTCTCGACACCAACACCGACAGACCAAATATTTCTCAAATACCAAGATCAGTAATAAGCCGTCACATTAGTGGAGGCAAAAACTTTGTTAAGTGAAAAATAACCAAAATCAAATTTTGGGAGATGGTTTGAAACTCCCAGAAGTTTTAACCCTTCCCCTCCACATCTCAATATAAAAGAAAAGATGAATGGGCCATCAGAATGTAATGTAGTTTACCAAGAAAAAAGTCATAGGACATGTATCAACAATATCTAGCCTAGGAGCACATTGCACCAAACTCTTATGGACCAAGCGGACAACTTTCAAAACTCGCCTACAGAAAATAATGACAGCACATTCAAAAGTTGTGAAGAGAAATAAAATCCAACGACATCCAGAAAAAAACATAACTGTGCTTAGTGGGAAGTTGGCCAAGATGGCGCCAGTCTAATAAGAATACGTTATGTGGAGCTTGTCCGAAAAATGTTACAAGTCCATTCTGGAGGAAGTTATGTAGTGGAGGGGGATGTGTCTTAAGTCAGGTTCCATTTGCATGTGCGGGGGAGAAGAGAGGAAAAGATTTTTCGATTTTCTAAAGGTGAAAAAAGTCTAATTTTCTATGTGACAGTCTGTAGGGTGGGATCCCGAAGATAACAGTGGCCGTTGTTTGCAAGTGTCTTACCGGCTTTGGCCAAACCTTTTATTAAAGAAGGGGACATATAGTGCTACGTAGTTGATTGTTATCTCTCACATATAAAAATTCTAACCGACCAAAATTCTTGATTTAACGCATAAACACAACCGTGATCTATTGCAATCGTTTGGAACATTGTGGAGGCAGAAAAATGCCAGGTTATGCGTTCTATCGTGAGTAACCAACAATGAGGCAATTGGCCCGGATGTTTTAATCGGCAGAATGATAATTAACAAATTTCTTACTTCTAGTGGTTATTGAAATCTACCACACAAGAACACTAACTTGTGGTCCTATGATTTAAAATGGCAATGATAGTTCTTATGCTAATTCTAACCAAGAAATTTTTTTTTTTTTTTTTTTTTTTTTTCTTTTTTTTTTTTCACACCCCCCCCCCAACATTTATTTTTAAAGATAGTCTTGATTTGATTTCAGTAGCTAATAAATCTGACAGTCGGAACATCTCTTTTTTTTAGTTGGGGTCCAGAAACGTTTCATCAGTGCTGCCAATCAGTTCTGTAGCACGAAAAAAACAACATGATTGAAAATGGGAAAATAAAGTCTGCGAGTCAGCAACGGGCTTTGAAAATAAAGTTAGTTACAACTAATTCGGAGGACTGTGAGTCACCGACCAACTCCTGAAGTTCAAGTTCCAGTATGTAACTTTGTCGGCGGTGAAAAAGGGGGGGGGGCCTGGACTGTGACATCGGGAAAACGTTGGGGACTTGGAACAAGGGAATAATATAGGAAGTGGGAAGAATTGAAACAATAACAGTGGGTTTGTTTAAGGTTACCTACAAAAAAGCGTAATAGGCCTAGGCCTAATACTGAAAACTCAAAATAAGTTTACCTAATACGATGACAAATAAAAATAAAAAGCCCATGTTTTTGACAGGTAGGGCTTCTGTTATTAATGAAAGACTGAGGGCTGTGGAGTAAATACCAGACACATGTTTTGCGTCTAGATTTTGGTGGGAAATTGTTCAATGTGAAGATCTGAAACAGTACCTAAACGATAATGTCAGTGGTTAGTTATGATGTAATTAAACTAAAGTCAGAAATAGGCTTTTTGACCAGAGGTTACTATACTCGTTATGGGATGCTCCTTTAAAATTGGAGGTCCGTCTACTGCCACTTTGGGAGAATGTGTTCAAATCCAGGATGTCTGGGCCTGCAGGTATTTATGTTTTGGTCAACTCGCTTTATGATAGTCTTGTTAGTATGGAGAGTGGCGTGGCGTATGTTGGCGAGTTGCCTGAAGGGTATGTGTCTTTTTGTGGAGACCGGGGGGCACTGCAGTGAAGGGTGAACCGGGGTTTTCTGCGGGATAAATATAACTGGGTAACATAGTGGATCTTTTTATCGTATCTGTAGCAGCTGTTTGGATTGGTTCGCAGAGAAGAAGCGCTGATTTTTAAGTGGGTTCCGCACTCAAGGAACTTTGTGTGGCGGCTTAAGTGGCGCTCTTGTGATGACTGATTAACTTGCAGGTATCTTTTGGTCTCGCCACATTAATATGGTCCACGCGTTCTATTAAGGAATCTAATTTGCTATTGTAACTGTTACTTGAAACATATTGTAGGTGACATGGCTTAGTATAGCAAACTGTTGGGAGTTGGAGTACCAGAAGTTGCGGTGCATGACTGTGTAGTGAGTGGGGATGGAGAAACGCATTTGGTAGAATACGCACAGAGAAGACGGAAGTATGTGTTGAATCTATATGGGTTGTGAGTCCAGTTAATTGTCAGTCTTGGGCTGAGATGGAGCTTGGTTGTGCAGGCACGCATCCTTCAGTTGACGGAGTGGAGGTCGCTGTCTCTAATGATTTGTTTGTAGAGAACCTGATAGGCTTGTGCTCAGCCGTTTTTGTCGTTCGGTTTATTTGTATTTTTAGTATTTGTGGGACTCTGTATTTATTGGTGGGTAATGGCGCTACTCTCTCGCTACAGAGACGCTGTGGTGTGGGAATCTGTTGGTAAGGAGGATAGGCTCTCTGTGTGATTAGGGTATCGAGCTATATAAATATTTGTTAGTCATTGAGAGCTCACTGTTGATAATCGTACGCGCCAATGGTATTGCATGTGTCTTATCTGCTTTGAGGGATGGATGGGTGTTTGGTTATGTTGAAGTTGTCTATTAGCGTGTGCTCTTGATGATGTGTTGATTGGAGACTCAAGGGCACTAGTGGTCGCTATGAGTATCGATAAACTTTTTAACGATATGTTATTGCTGGAGAGCACCTTAAATGTTTGATCTTCGCAATAGATGCTACTCTTCTCAAAGAAACTAATTTTATCAACACCCTCAAGTCAGTACGACTGTTTTTGATCGTCGCGCAAACCTATTTACCTAAAGATGTCGAGGAATTTCATGTCTTAGATAATTTTGTCTCAATATCCCTTCACCACTCAATGTATAGTTTGTAAAGAACAGTTACTGCTCATATTTCCTGGACCACCTGGGTCTGCTTTTAATATTTTTAAATTTAGTCTGCACGAATGGCTGATGTCTCTTCCTCGCCTGCTTTATATGTCTGGTAAAATCAAAACTATACTTACAGTGTATTAAATGATGTTAGGATTAATAAATTAAAGTATAGATCTAAGCAACACTGGACTGGACAGAGGCAATTGCTTTTTTGTTTCTTTGGTGAGTTGATCTTGATGTTGCTTTTAACAACTTTGTGGAAGTTGTGTCTCACAACTTTAAATGACTGCTGTCCTTTGAAAACTTAGTTCTAGGGATAATAATTCTTGGCAATAAGGTACTAAAGCCCAAATGTTGGTATTACACCTCTGTTAGCTAAAATTTAAGATACTACATGATTAAGGTTATGGAATATGTTTAAAATTAATCCTGACATATTAGAAAACCATAGGAGGGAATTAAGAAAGTTATATCGGAAACCAGGTAATCCTTAGCAAAAAAGAACGCCAATGATTGAATTCATATTTCAGTAGCATAACCTAGGCAAAGCAGCCTTGGAGTGTAATTAATACAGAAACAGGGGGTGCTTTCAAAAAAATGCTCCTCCAAACGCTACCTCCTATCTCTGTTAATGAATTTAACAAATAATTTGTCCCCAATTATTTCTAAGTCATGTAAATAGTACAAAATGTTAATTTAGGCTTAAATACAGCTAGTTCCAGTGATTATGATAGAGTCGTCTGGCATAAATAGACCTAAGGCACCATCTTTAAAATGGCACACTGTAAATACTACTGATATTATATAAGACAACCACTAGGCTTAGTAACTCAAGAGCTGAGGATGTCTTTGGACTCTCCAATTTTTGTAATTATAAAAATAATTTGTGGAAATTTTGTATCCATTTTACTTTTCTTGTTGTAAACTGGATGTTCAACGGCTGGGGACTCTTCCCACAGTGCCTAAAAAGTAACAGTCACTGTCCCTATTTATAAGAAAGGTGATAAAAATAATGTAAAATATACTACAGTCCTGTTGCCCTTTGGTACCTGTCGTAACTAAGTTGGTTGTATCTATTTTTAAAGTGTCAAATTGAGTATTATTTTGAATTTAACCACCTGCTTTTATCTGCACAGTTTTGGTTTTAGGCAATGCACTTATATACTTTTATGGCTGTTGAGAGTGTTGTCTCATTCTATTATTAATAGTTTTGAAAAATTAAAAGAAGAAGTTAACACTTTTCTATTGGACTTAAGCAAGGCTTTTGATACTGTGCACTCAACAAGAAATTATTAAGAAACTAAAGTACTATGGAGTTGAAGGTAACGAATTCATCACTTATATCTTCTTATATATCACAGCGATACCAGTTTGTTATAAATAGGCTGAACAGAGGTCGATTATTAAAGCAGGTGGGTAAGCGGGGTTCCCCAGGGCTCTGATCTGGGTCCCTTCTTATTCATCTGTCTTTATTAACGATTTTCCAAATTTTTGTTCCTAATAAATGTGTACTTTATTGTCTTGATGACACTAACGTTAATGTGCCCCCCTCTAACTTAAATCCTGAAATCAATGCAGCCATGATCACATTTATGGAGAGAAAGGTCCAACCTACTGGTTTTCTGCCAATGGCCTATGTGTGAATGAAGATAAGACAGACAAACATCATCTTTAGCTTAAGCACCAGTTCTGTAACTTAAGTCAGTTTAGCTACTTTGGAATTAACTTAGACTATAAGCTTACCTGGAAACATCACACAGATTGTTCTTT
>NW_025785378.1:0-17652 GCF_021130785.1 Homalodisca vitripennis
TATTACCAAGTCAACCACTATCCAAAGTAGGCTTAATTTGGAACGTATTTATTAGAATAAAAACAGTATATCACCTGATATTGGTCCCTTGGTAACTGGTTCATACGAGAGATAACCTAAATCGTGGTTGAGAGTCTGCATTCACGAAACTAGTTCACTAAAAATAAAATCACCACTTCGTGTACACGACTGAAAAATATCCACATCAACTTTCCTGTTTTTTTTGTCGTCACTATCAGGATAGTTCACTTAAAACTCACTGCCCAATATATTCAATTTTAATATCTTGATCAAACAACTCAATGCTTACGCGAAGCCATAATTATTGTTGTACAAAACATCAAGCAAACCGGCTCTGAAACGCCGTCGGACATTTTTAGAGTAAAAACAGGCTGCCAAGTATCGTTTAGCAGCGAAAACAAAATATACCTCACTGATGTAAAGCCAGTGTTTTCTCCAGAGTAAACCCGGGTGGGTATATTGAACGTCATTTAATTTTAGCGGAATTGAGTTGGAAGGAAAACGGCCAAAAAAATAAAGCGCGTCTGCGCGCGGGCCGCAACTGTGCGGGCAACGGGTGATCCACGGACCTGCACACTTGCCCTCAGTTCGCAACTGTTGCGGGCTACGTGGAGTCCAACAGGTTTAAAACAATCTTGGATTGAGTAAACCTTTGAAGTCCGGTTTGTGGTATTGTGTTTTACAAAAAGAGACCTTTAATTTGATTTACATCTCGACCCATGCTCTAATTTAACAAATTTCTTCTGACTCCCTGTGGGCCGTCCCCCCTAGGGGAAAACCTGAAATTCACATAAAAAAATTAGATTTTTATGGATGATACTGATATACCAAGTCTTATTGCTTTACAAAAAATGGCTACAAAATTATTAAAACCGTTTTTAGGACTTTTCAAGCACACTGTATATTGCAAAATATAAGCTAAATTGATAACAACTTCATTGTGCCCTAACCTTTTTACGTTTCCTGAAATCTGAACATTGTGTTGTGAGACAAAGTTGCTCGACAGTGTAGGTCAATAGTTTTGTTTTGATCTTCTTGGATATCTTCAAGTGAGTAAAGACTGCAGATTTCAGCAGTCAACTCATAACATAGTTTTTAGATTACAGAAAACTTACAGATTGGCGTGAAGACATAACAAAATCGTTATTTGATAACAGTCCACCACTTCATAAAACATATTTTACTCTCAAACTCCATCTGGTGTCAGAAGCTGTGTATTGACCCTTTTTAATTTAATTTAAAAGTATACTCCATTTTTTGGAGTGCTGGTAAAAAATTGTAAAGTTGGTTGATATAATAAAAAATCCATAACTTAAATGCAAAACAGCATGAACACATGATTAAGTAAGAACAGCACATATGAACATTCCAACACATGGTGAATATAATACCGCTAGATTTCTTTGATTCTTGCACACCTCTAAATTCACCAGACATATTTAAGCATTGATTAAATTCTTGACCACAACGGTCTCTTATGTCTATTTCAAATGTATTTAACTTTTTGGCTTGTTATCTCTTATGTTATTTTAACTGTTTTATATTTTAAAAAGGAAACCACTTTTCTCACATGCTTCATTGGTTTTTTCTCAGAATAATAATACACATTATTACACTATTTGGACTTCCTACTCCATTAACTGAAACATTTCTTTCATCCATAAAGTGTGCTGATAACAGAACAAATAGTATATTAAGAAATTTTGTCAATAATTGTATTAATTGATAAAGCTTCAATGGTTCCAGTAGATGCAGTTCATTGCATTGATTGTTTATTGTATGATAACTATTACCTGTGTGTAACTATAGTACAAAGACCAATAGATGGAAAAATCATAGTTTTTGTAGAGACTGTAGACAATTATTGCCTGTAGTCCCAAATTAGGAAAGTTGAAGTAATTGAATTGTGTATTCAAAGGAATAACATTTGGCCTGCCAGTCAGATGGTATACTTACAAAAAATTTGCAAGCAAGGGATGATGAAAAGGAATTTGCTACATAGTTAATACAATTAGGTAATAGACCAAAATACTGACTTAGGTAAAGATGTCATTAAGGTTCCAATAGAGTCTTTCCAATAGAGTTGTGTGACAACTCTATAGACAATTGTGTTTATGGAAATGATTTTAACCTTTAAAGTGGCACCACTGGTTTGACAAAGATTTGGTGATTACAGTAATGTATTTTTTTCCTACAGCCAATTGACATTATTGTGAGTGATAGAAAGTCACCTGCTATTGGAAGTGAATCGTAATACGTTCAGCCATCTTGGTGGTGTACTTTAGTGTTGTACCTATTCCGTTTCTGTGAGTTGTTTTACTGTAAAGTCAGTTATTTTGTGTCTTCTGTATTTGTGAAATAAGTGCTATGTTATAAAAGTGTTACAGAAAAGTGAATTTATACAATATATACAGTATATACTTGTAAAATATTGTAGCCAGTAAAATTCATTCTATATTATTTTACTCTATCAAAACTTTAGTCAAAATAGTGAATTAATGTTAGTGAAAATCATCTACTGTAATAAATGTGGATTTTGAAGGCCTCAAAGAAACTCAACTTTCCTGTGCAGTCCATAAGCCGATACCTAAAAGGGTACCAAGTAGGAATTACATAGGTACATATAATTTTCTTATAGTCTATTTTTACAGTATTAAATTATACCTGTTTGTGTAAAAAATTATGTACAATACTTGTTTATTTATGATAAGATGTATTGTTAAAAATGTTTTATGAAAAGGTTGTAAATCCTAGCATCCTTGCAAGCCTCTACAGGACTTAAGTACTGCCAGTTCGAGTAGTAATAGCATCAATGTTGTTATTAATCAAAACTCATGTGAAAAACTCAAAGTATTAACACAATTCCTACAGTAGAGAATTGTCACTTTAGTATAGACTCCATAATATGTGATGATGAAACAGAAAAGTTAAATATACCAATGGAATATTTAAACTCAATAACACCAACTGGAAAGCCACTACACATTTGAAAATAAAAATTGAAACTATAGTAAGGCCTAGGGTAATCAGAAATATGGATTTGTCTTCTGACTGGTAAATGGAGTAAGACTAGTTGTGAAATTTGTATTTGAAAATCACTACACTTGGATACAATTACTGAAAAAGTTCAAGCAGTATTTCTTCCAAGAATAAAACTAATAACAGATAAAAACATGTGTTTTCTTTTGTTAGAACACAATTTCCATTATGTCTAACCTTTGACATGATGATAAATGCAACTCAAAGTCAAACCATTAAAAAAAAGGTTATTTGGGAAATCCAGTATTTTGGTCATCTACAATTATACATAACTTTTAGTAGAGCAAGAGTACCTCAAGAAATAAAGATGCAAATAGAAACATTCAAAGAAAAATGACAATAACGACAATACCCAGACATTGTCAAAAACATTGTTTACCAGAAGTAGTTTTTTTTATTTTAACATAATATGTATTAATACATAATTAATAAAATTAATGTAATAAACAAATTTGTTTGTATTTAAGTGTCATCAAGTTTTGACAATCAAAAGCAGCAATTGCTACTATAAGCCACTAGTAAAATTATTTACTCCATAAATATAAAAAAAAATAAAACCAATTCCAGTGTTATTTAGTGCATTAAATGAAGAATTACAAGAGTTTAGAACATTTAAAAACGTAAAAATTCAAATAAATCTGTTTTTAATGCTATTAATGTTATAAATGCAAAAGTGTGTGAAGAATGATCTTGGCTGTGTGATATTTGTATGTCTAGAGTTTAGGGTGTTTGATACTCAATCACACAGCATGTAGACTATTGATTTAGATTAAGTTTGGCATGTACAGTATACTGTTTGAATATCAGATTACACCCACACACACACACACACACACACGCACGCATGCACGCACACACACACGCACACACACACAATTTATTCAGAAATACTACTTGCTATAAAATACTTATTCCAGTATTTTGTTTTTATTTGAATGATGTGCTTACTATCTGCTGTAGTGCTGCAAATAGTTGGAAGTAGTGTTATCCACTTTTACTATAGATGGTAGCAGTGATGAATTCAAGCCATTTAGTTTATTTTAGATACTAGAAATTAGTTTCCTGTACTATTGTGGGATTGCATATTTACAATACCACAAAAACAACACGCCGTTGTGGTTTTTTTTTTAGTAGCTGAAGGAGCAAAAACAGAGGAACTTGACACTAATATGACTTAAAAAACCTTTCGTTCTTTGACTTCAATTATTTTTAAATAATTTAATATTACGGCTATATTTTGAAAATTACTTTATGTATTCATAGTTATTGTTTGATTTATACTTTAAAATTTACACTTTGTTTCCTATGGATTTTTAAAATATTTATTGGTTTGTTTAAATGTAATGGTTTTTTGTTAGTCTTTGTAAATTATTTATGACATTGTTACTTTTAAGTAGTGTTTAATGTTGGTGACTAATTATTATTGTGTAACAAGCTGATAGATGTTATTTTCTTGATATCTGTTAGTTGTAAAATGTTATGGTTATGTGTGATGTGCTTATTTGTTTTAAGTTAAATGTTTATTAACTAATACAACTGGAACAGGAAAGGAGGATCAACTAAACCAATAAAATTAAATAAATAGTTCAACGTAATTATTGAATATAGATAAACCTGTAGAGGTTTTTATAGTATTTTTTGTATAATTGTGCTATTTTATAATTCTTTTTGAATGAATAAATAAATGAGACCTTCTAAGTTAATGCTGTGTTCAACACTATAACTGTTTCTAAAGAAATTATGTTACCAAGAACAAAAGTTAAATTATTTTCTAGAAAAATTTCTTTGTTAGGTTCTCTGTTGGAAAGTAATATACTCTGTTGTTATCTCTAGTTTACTAGCTTATCACCACACCCAGCACAGTAAAACAAGTCATCAAGTAATATCAAGTACCCTTTGCTCCTGACCTTTTGGTACCATCTTGTGTAACACTATTTGCAACAAGTCAACTTATTGATGATACTGTATTGAAATGCCTCACTAGAATGTCTTTAAATGCTTCATAATAAAACCTTACTATTCGTAATTCCTTTGTTTACACATAATGTAGCTATAGCGAGAAGGGTTGATTCGATTTGAATGTTGAACTTAGCTCCAGTTCACCCCTTAGTAAAGTATCTGAAATCTGACACAGTCACAGACTTGACTCCTAGTATCTGGAGTCATGTTCATTTGAAGAGATTGAAAAAAAGTCGGTGATGGAGAAGCTAAAAATGAACTCTGCATTGTTTCCATCTCAGAGACACACATGGACTAAAAAATGTAGTGTGATTTAGGTGAAGAGGTATTCGCATTGTCTCATCAGGTGCACAATTATAAGTTATTTGTTATGTGTTGTTATATATATATATAGCAATGAGTCATTGACTAAGTCATTCAAGAAGCAATAAAATTGTTATGTTGGAAACTGCATTGTCTTTATTAGTTTCTGTGCATGTTTCTATGTCATAACAATATTATTGGATAAACCTGTAGCTATGTAGCTTATTGTTTTGGTTTGGCTAAATTCGTATAGCTTTAATTAAAATAAATTAAGTTACAATTTATTACTTTTCAACTTTTATCACATTGATCCTCTATATGCTATGCAAACCTTGCAGGTCTGTTTTGACTATTTGCTAGGTATTTTTTTAAATCCATGTAAAATATATTTTTTTAACTCAAAATGATCATGTTTGATATCCTTTTGAAACACACGTATGTAGATTAACACGCTTACTTCGGTGGACGCACCTCATGGCTACCCCGACTGTCCTAAAGTCGGTACTTGACTTGTGTCACAGTGAAGGTGTTAATAACTTAACACTACTAATATTTTGAATATTTAATTTCAAGTGTCTATCAAATATAATATGGAAATTTCATTATTTCTGTTAAAATTTTTAACTAAATAATTATGTATTAAAAAATGTAAAAAATAGAAAAATGTCATAATGGAGTGATCTGATTTACAAAACTTTGAGTTGTACAAATTGTAAACTTTTGAAATGTATGAATATAAAATTAGTTTCTGCATTCATGTACAAGATAAATTTTACAATAATTAAAAATTGTTATATTTACAAAATATGGAGGTTTAATATTAATAGATGTTATTTTTACTACCTCAGTCATGAGACCATGCTAAATAATATCCCATAGTGTCATATGTCAGTTGTAGGTATTTACATGGAAAAAAGTGAAATAGCATTATGAAATATATTTGTTGTTTCATTAAAAAAAAAAAATAATATTTGGGAAACCTTTAAGATAGGGGTAAGGCTGCAGACCTTCAACTGAGTGATCAGGGGCTTAATATCCGGAGAATTAAAAACTTACGAATGATTTAGACAACTTTTCCTTAACCGTTTACTACAAAGAGGCCCCATAAAAATTGAAATATATTCTCGTTATTTAATTTTTACTAGGGTAGGTGGACTTATTGAGACATAAATTTTTTCTTGGATTGGTAGGAAATGTGTTCCTCAGAAAATAAAGTTAAAGGTTAGTTTTCTGTTATAAATATTACAATGTGTGAGTTAGGTTATTATGTTATTCTATTTTACAATAGTTTATACAAGTAATTTATAAACAATATAACTATAAATACCAAGAAGATATTACAAAATTACCCTTAACATACAGAATATAACATATAATATGAATAACAATCAGTACAAACATAAAGTAGAATGATTTGTTTATGTTATTATTGGGACCACATACTGCATTTGTTTTTTGCTTAATCCTGTGTGTTTTAGGCCATAACTAATAGTGGTCTTTTGATTGTTATTCATGAAATAGTATAACTATTAACATGGTTCACCAAAAATGATTTTTATTTAGTAAACATGAGATAAGGTTATGATATATATATATAATATACATCTACTAAATATTACTCAATATGTTCAAAAATTAGACATTTTTATTCAATAAAATTAAAATACAGTAACTTCTGGAGATATAAACAGATTTCAAATTTTGGAATACAAAATAACAATGTCTCTAACATTGTAACAATATGATAGGGGTTCATTAGTCATTGTTTATTTCAGTCTGTGCTTCAAATGCGAGAAATCTTGATTTACCTTTTTTCCTATTGATTGCATTAAGAATCAGTAGGAGTAAATGGTTTAATTTAATTACTGAATCAAATAAAATGAGTTAGTCTCCTTCAGTGTTAAAATAGATACCGTATCAATAATGGGAAACAAACATTAGTGTGTCACTGTATATATTACAATAGAGTAATAAATAGCTAGGTAAACTAGACAAACTACTAAAGCTTCTAAACAGTTAACAAGTTATGATTATACCAGCCAAGATAACTGGCTGTTCACCTTGTAAGATCCAAGTTATCAAAGTCCAATTGCATAGGTTTACTTTCTACTACCACTATCTTCAATTTTTTAGATACTTACATAAGCTCATAGCCAATGGAGATGTACAAATATGGTTAAGAAGAAGTTATGAACCTTATATTCATTTACATTATCCTACACATTTACTGTTTGATTTGGAATGAAAAGGTACCTATTAGGGGAGCCCAGGATGCTAAATTTGCAGTTACTAAAGCGTCATGGGGGCCTATAGGATTGTGAAGATTAAGTCTTAAAACAAAAAAAGGTTTATGTTCAGTTTTTTATTTCAGTGTGGAGGAAAGCATGGACAAATTTTCAAAAATGTAAAAAAAATTCACATGGAAATACTTGTGCGCGTGACATTCATAATGTATACGCGCTATGTCTTTCTGATAACTGAGCAATATTAATCTGACGAGTAATTAGTGGACGGTGGCCATAAAAAGGGATAGAAAGAAAAATTATTCGAGCGTGTCAGATATTCAGAGGGAATGTGAAGTAAACTCAAAAAAGTATCCTATTTAAATGACTGACGATTTGGACGTGATCGAAAGTCATGACAGATTTGTGAAAATGTAAAAAAAAATGCGGTCTTGAAATACTCGAGCACGTCAGATATTTATACAGGTGGTTCAGTTTGATGTCCTGACCGTTCTAAATGATAATCTGACAATAATGTGGAGGAATATTGTTCATCTGACCATTTGAAAAAAAATGTTTGTTGTTTTTTTTTATTATTTATTGATGTACAAGTAAATTAAACAATCAAACAAATAAATAAAAACATTGTTCTTCTACAAAAACACGTTATTGTGATCAGCTGAGATGGTATTATGGCGGCAGATGGTAGTGTGCGGATGGTGCGAGAGAGTGAAAGACAGAGAAAGAGTGAGAAGGAAAGAGAGGTGCGGAGTGGGAAATATACAGTTCTCAGCAGCTGTACGCTCCACCCTTTATTTATGGTTTTAGCTACCTCACCCCATGAAAATTGTCAGATTATATTTTTTCTGTAATCCTTAAAAGATTTCCTTCAAAATAAAAAAAAAGTTCAATCGCGCTTGAGTATTTCGAGGTAACAAATTTTTTTACACCTTTGTGACTTGCCTATTTCCTTATACCACGCTTAAATCATCAGATTATTGAAATCTACACTGTTCTACATGTACTTAACTTACCTTGTATTTATCTGACGCGCACGGGTTTTTCTGAGGATCGATTTTTTTACTAGTCTGACAGTCTGCCCTCAACGCAGACCCCTATATTAAAGGTTCATATGTGCTAGGGGTACATTACAGGGTACGACATTTCTCCCCATATAATTTTCTGATGCGTTCTAGTAACGCGAAAAATCCCTGCTTGGGCTCCCCTACTACTATAAGTTAGCACTGACTGATCAATAATACAAATATATAGTTTACACTGTGTAACATTTGAGAGCCAGTGACTAAACCCTCTGATTTTATTTGAAGGCTGGAAGGAATTTTCCTAAAGATACATCATTTGACTTCATAAGAGGCCTGTTAGGAGTCCATCCAGATTCCAAGAAACCTGAGAACCGACTAGAGAAAAAAATGCACCTGCTCGGAACAGAACAGCTTCCGGAAAACTTTGATTCTCGGCTGCAGTGGCCCCATTGTCCCACCATCCGGGAGATCCGGGATCAGGGTTCCTGTGGATCTTGTTGGGTTAGTACTTTACTTGTAAAGAAATTTATTTTACATTGTAGTTTGCTCTGAAATTGGAAGGTTAAATATTACTTTTACTGATTTATAGTTCAAACTCTTGATAATTAATTAACATGTTCACGACGACGTGCACCCCACCAGGTATACGTTATCTTTCACAACTGCCGTCGTGTACGCTGATTGGGTACACACCGGGCTTTCATAAAGCGTGTCGTGCGTCCGATGGGGTACACGTTGCTATGCATTTCTTTATTGTGTTTTTGTTTTTGGCCTGCCTTGATGGTTTATTCAGTTTGAACCTGTGCTTAAATGAATACCTCAGACTATTGCAGATCTCATCTGGTGTACGATTGCTTGATATGATAAATTAATTTTTTGGATAATCATTGAAAAACATCGAAATAATTTTTTGTATGCAAACTTTGAAGCCTAAAATACTTAGAAGTTTAATATAAAAAAAACAATTATGGGTTTTGTGATTATTAAAGGAAAATTCAACGGCAAATAATAAAAAGTCTGAAAATCAGCTGTCATCATGAACGTGTTAATTTTTGTATGTATTGTTTTACCTTTTAATAATTTCATGTTTTAGCAATTACAAAATTATTGGACTTTTTACTCCTGCATAATTTGGTTTTATACACACATTAAGCACTAGTGATGCTGTGTAACAGTTAATTTTAGTTGTCTTGGCCTCCTTTGAGGATGAGTGCTCTAAGGTGGTCAAAATGTGCGACCTATCACGTGCATTTGACTGTGTACCCTTTGATGCTCTTTTGGAGAAACGAAGTGTATGGAGTGAGGGGCATTGCTCAAAGGATGATCTCATCATATATAAGTGGTCATCAACAAGTGGGAATTGACCTCTGATCCTCTTCCTGTTAGATGTGGCGCAGGGTTGGGGTTTGGATCCCCTGATGTTCTTTGTTCTCATAAATGACCTACCTTCTCTAGTATCTATCCAGACTATTCTATTTGTAGATGACACAATGTTGGTAGCGACCCAGCAAGATATAATTTCAGCCAGAATTTAATAGAGATTAGTTTTAAGAAAGCTGCTGAGTGTTTTTTAAACCAATAAAGGCATTAAATGTTAACAAAACTCAAGACCTTCTTTTTAGTTTATCATTGGACCAACTTTGTGCTCAGGGTGTAAAATTAGGCTTTATCCTAGGTACTAAATTAAATTGGTTTGAGTGTATTGAGAATTTAAAATAACATAGTTGCTATCTAGAACTCTGTTTCTGTTACATAAACTTAGTTATAGTTGAGTGCTCTCATGATAGCGTACAATGCTTTTTTAATAGTCACGTTTCTTACGGTATCAAGCTTTGGAGACACTCAAGTCACCTTCATAAAATACTATTGTTACAGAAAAAAAGCAGTAAGAATATTAACCAATACTACTTTGTATGAACGTTGTAAACCCCTATTTACTAGATTATAACGGTTATTAACCTGTACATTTTTGTATGCTTATGTGACATTAGAGAAAAACACCTCAAGTACCCAATCAGAGATCAGAAATACTTACAATGTCAGAATAAGGCATTGCTGGACATACCTTACTGTAGATTAAGCAAGACACAAAATAGTTTTCCTTTTTACTGATATAAAACCTTTTAATAGGCTACCCGTTTCAATCAAAGAGTTACCACAAGCAGCATTTTAAACAACTTAAGTCTTGGTTATTAGAAAATCCTATGTACAATGTGATAAGTTAATATTTTGAGAACAATAATCTATTGAATATATTGAAATAGTGCCTGCTTGGTTTCATCTTGTTGATTTGAATTTAATTTTTTAATTTTAATGTTAACTGTTGATTTTAATATTTATTAATTGTAATTTAGTTTTAACTCTAAAATATACAACCTTCTTGGACATCTAGTTACTTATCTTTAAGTAGCCTACTTTGCTTGACATTGTATTTAATGGCAAATAACCTGGCCTAATGCATGTAATATTGTTAAATGGCCCAATAAAATGATTAATTGACAGTGTATCGTGCCATTAGTGCTGAAATGTGGTAGGTAATCTCCACAGGGTTATGTAGCAATATCTCACTAGACATTACATCTTGATACAGTAAGACTCACTTTATGGATTGCACGTGTTCAGGCATTTGGGGCCGTAGAGTCAATGTCGGATCGACAGTGCATCCATAACACCAGTACAGGGGCTGTTCACTACTCTGCGGAAGACCTGGTGTCATGTTGTCACACTTGTGGGTTCGGCTGTAATGGTGGCTTCCCTGGGGCAGCCTGGCGCTACTGGGTACACAGTGGCATTGTCAGCGGAGGCAACTATGGATCGAACCAGGTGAATATTGTCTTCTATTATACAACACAATTTATATCTTACTGATGCTATGTCGGTCTGAAGCCAATCATTTACATCAACCAAATTTATAATTATCAAGTCAGTGGAGGATCCAGGCTTTACGAAACCCTGGGCAATTGGCTTTAGTGGGATCCTATTTACCAGGGGGTTTGGGAGGTATGGATAACCCCCAGGTGACTGGGGGGTCTTGGAGTTCTCTCCTAGGATATTTTGAAAAAATAGCCCTAATAATGCTTTTTTGAGGTTTTTCAACTAGTTAGCTGTGTTTGCCAACTTATAAAACTGACCTTATTTGTGTACTATTATAGTAGTTTTTAATGTACTAAATTAGCAGCCCAAAAATTTGATTAGTTGGGACTATAGGTAGTACGGTTTATCTGAAATTTGTTCACAAAATAATGCGTTTTCAGTGTATATTTTTATGTTTAACGTGCTGAAAATGGTTAGCTAAACCTAAAAGCAAAAAGTTGACATAGTTTATCATAAAATATGCCAGGTCAAAACTGTAAAGTGTAACCAATAGGCAAAAGGCACCTACATTTATGTTACATTATGTTAGATTTACTAAAAAAACTACCTGCTAATTTTATTTAATCTTACGTTTTAAGCTATACATAAAACACCAAAGTGGTAATTTCTTTCACCAAATAATTTAAGCGACAGAACAAAAATAGCAACAAGAAAATTTTTAGTACAGAACTATAGATTTTATTGTACAAAACTAGTATAAAACAAAAAACAATTAAAATTATAACTAAAAAGAAAAATTACATGGTTTCCAAACAAAATTAAATAGAATGACAAGTAAAAATAGCTACTGTAAAGTAAAAATTAGATTTATTATTCGATGAAGTAGCGAAGTAACAAAAAAAATTCAAAACTATGTAAGGGTAGGCAACTCCAAATTTATGTGTGTATATAAATTAATATAACCTAATAACAACAATAAATTTAAATGATTTTAAAAGTTGTAATTAATGTAGTTTGTTTTAACAATGAACTGAACATACAAACATATTCTTTATATATATAATATATATATATATATATATATATATATATATATATATATATATATATATATATATATATATATATATTGCAAATAAATCAGGAATTATTATTTAGTAACTTACTAAAAGGAGAAAAATATGTTCACACATAGAGGCCCACAATAAAAATTACAGAAGTCCAAGCCAATTTAAGGTAATATTTGATTGAGATTAATAAAGCAGGCAAAATGCACAAAAAGTTTGCAAGTTTCAAATTAGCAACATAATTCCGTTTCTAGAGTTAATTTATTCTAATAGCAAAAACAGAACATTTTATTCTTTGTTCTAAACATTTTGAAATGTGTTAAAACTTTTCAATTACATCTTTAGAATATATATTGGATAATTTTGTATGGAAAGCAGAGCCAGAGATGATAAAACGGTCCTGGGTCACTGTGTTTCTAAGATAGGTCTTGATGAATTTTAATTTAAACTTCTTTCTGCTGATGCTACTGTGACCGGGAATTGTGGCAATTATTCTTAGAGCGACATAGGTATTTGGATATATGTTTTAGATTGTTATGTACAATTAGAATGGAAAGTACATTGTCATTAATGATATAAAAGCTGGGTCTTTGAATGTTTTCAGTTGCGTATTTACATTTGTGGTTATTTTCTTCTTATTTGTTGTGTTCTTGGTCTTTTGATATTCTTATTTTGCTTCATGAAGATGTGGGTATAGAATTCCACGAATATAGAAGCTTTTTATCTTTGTTTTTTATTTCAATAAGTGCAATATATATACACAGTAGACACCCTCTTAACCGGCCTCGGGTCAACTGGCCACAAAGCAAATGATGAGTTATCGGACAGGTCACAACTCGAACGGTTGTTTTGGGACGGTTTGTTTTAGACAATGCATGTTCTGATGAGCAGGTGGTTCCAAATGTGATACATACAGTTAGTTGACAGTTTTAAGTTGTGCAGTTTAGTGTTGTGTTGTAGTGTTTTTAGGTGTGCAGTTTTTATGAAATGAACTAATACTTTGAATGATTATATACTTTTAGTATATAATCATTAAATAGATGAATAGAAAAATAGACGACAAACGTAAAAGAAATGTTTCAACTGTAAAAGAAAAGCTCGATGCATCCAGTGAATTGTCGAAAGGCGAATCAGTGAAAAGATTTGTGACGAACTTAACATCGGGAAAAGCACTATCAATGATTGGCGATGTAATTGCAACTAGTGCACTAGTGTCGAAACAAATCGATGAACATTAAAAAACCAAAACATGAGATGGTTGACGACGCGTTATGGCTTTGGTTTATGCAGGAGCGGCAAAGAGGAACTCCTATAACTGGACCACTTTTACAATAAAAGGCTATGTTTTTTTTCATTCGAAACTAGAAAAAAAAACAAAATAATGCAGAGTTTTCAGCCAGTGATGGATGGTTAGGAAGATGGAAGAAGCGACATGGAGTAAATTTTTGTAAACATTTATGGGGGAAAAAATGTCCGCAGACATCGTTGCAGCAAACGAGTTTGTAATCAAACTAGGAAAGATAATTGACAAAGAAAATCTTTCACCAGAACAGGTTTTACAACGTTGACGATAATGGTCTGAACTTTAAACGTCTACCACAAAAAACATTCTCTGTTGGGAATGAAAGTTCAGCTCCTGGATTTAAACTTAACAAAGAACGGGTTACACTCGCCTTATGCACAAATGCTGTAGGAATCACACAAGCTCCCACTTTTGGTCATTGCGAAATCCCAGAAACCACTAGCGTTTAAAAATGTAAATGTTTCATCGCTTCCTGTGTTTTTATCGTGCCCAGAAGGCAGCATGGATGGATGCCAACATCTTTAAAGACTGGTTCGTGAACGAGTTTGTTTCCAAAAGTAAAAAAATATTTAAAGGAACATATTTAAGTGACCTGAAAAGGCCATTCTAATAACCTTAGACAATTCTGGCACACACTCCCCCGATCTTGAATGTGAACTTGGTATAAAATTGGTTTTCCTTCCAGCGAACGTCACAAGTCTCATTCAACCTATGGATCAAGGAGTCATAGAATGCTTAAAGAATGTTATCGGCGCAAACTACTTTCAAAAATTTTGGGGAAGGTGGACTCGGGAATGAAACTTATATCAGCTGTTAAGCACTGAAATATTAAGGATGTTATTTATCCACATGGTCGTAAAGGTGCATGAAGAAATGCCTAGCACAACGTTCATTAAATCTTTGCGAAAAGCCTGGCCAGACACAGAAAATGTCGTTGCTAACCCAGCTGAAGATGAAAATGAACAGCCCATTTTTAATAATTGAAGAAAACAATACAGCTCTACTTAAAGACTTAAGAAAATTGAGTACTAGTGATGATTATCTTGAAGATAAAAATGTAAATGAATGGGTGACAGGTGACGACGACTTTGAAAAAGATTTTTTTAGTGACGATCAAATCGTAGAAAAAGTCGTTGAGGAGGCAAGTGAACAAGGTATTCCAGAGAACTCAGACGAAAATGATCAAGCAGAAAAATCAGTAATGAAGAGGGGAAAAAAAGCACTTCAGTTGGGCCGCAAGCAAGACCTGTTGACAGCTGTAGACGTGATGTTCATTAAAAAGTGGAGAGACTATGCTTTCATAAAGACGATGGAGAAGAAAACACAAAAGAAAATAACAGATTTCTTTTAGTATTTTACCGGGATATTTAATGTACTGTTCTGTTTCTGTGTCTAAAATTACCATACTTCAGAAACAAAAATGTAAGTTTTACTTTTATATTTTTCTTATACAATGTAATGCAATATTACTCTATTGTTATTATGTATTCTATATGCCACTGATCTTTTAAAATATTAAAAGTAATTAGGTTTTTTTCAGTAAAATAACATTTTGAATTAAATACATATTTGTTTTTTTACTTGTATAACAGTATTACGTAGGGTACGTATACAGTATACCAATTAAGGTTATGTTCGTCAGATTAACCGGCCAAACCGCTTTCCGGCCGGGGGTTCAGTCCTGTAATGGCCGGTTAAGAGGGCTGTATATATGAGGTATGGCTATTAAATAACGGGACTGACGCTGCAGTGGAACGAGTGCGCATGCGCCAACCAACAATGACCAACAGCTGTGTAGTTTGAGACTTCCTCTTCAGAATGCAGTTAGTCTCGTTTCTGTAAACAACATCGTTGTGTCCATAACCTTCATTTATGTAAGTGTTGTTATTTTGTTTTGCCGGAAAAATGGTTAGCGTAATAATAGAGCAACGAATTGTTATTAAATTTCACGTTAAACTTGGAAAAACCGCTACCGAAACCTATTAATTTACTAAAAGAAGTGTATGTCAGTGAATGTTTATCACGGACTCGTGTTTTTGAATGGTTTAAAAAAAGCGTTTTCAAGATGGTCGACAAGACGTGGAAGATGATTCGCGGCCAGGTCGTCCTTCAACATCAAAAACGGAAGACAATGTCGAAAAAGTTGATAATTTGATTTGGTCTGACCGACGATTAAGCATTCGTGCAGTTGCTGAATCTGTAGGCATTGATAAAGAATATGTACAGCAAATTTTACATGACAATTTGAACATGCGAAAAGTGTGTGCAAAAATGGTAACCAAAAATTCTTACGATTGATCAACAAGCAGCTCGTAAAAATGTTTGTACTGACACTTTGAATGCCATTGAAAATGACCCAAATTTATTGGAAAGAATAATAAACATGTGATGAATTTTGGTTTTATTTTTTTTTTACTTATGATCCGGAAACGAAGCGCCAATCCATGCATTGGAAAGACCTCAACTTCACCGAGAGCCAAAAAAGCAAGAATGAGCAAGTCAAAATTTAAAAGCAATGATGATTGTTTTTTTCAACATTCGTGGGATTGTGTGTACCTTCACTGGGTTCCTGAAGGTCAAAACAATTAATCAACATTACTATCTTGAGGTACTTAATAAACTACGTGAAAGAGTAAGAAAAAAAACGAACCGAAATGTGGAAGGACAAATCATGGATTTTGCACCAAGACAATGCGCCAGCTCATTCCGCGTTATCTGTCAAGCGGTTTCTGGACCAAGTACAGCATCCCAGTGTTGGAACATCCACCTTACTCGCCAGACCTAGCACCATGTGACTTTTATCTTTTCCCTAAGGTGAAATCTGCATTGAAAGGTACGAGATTTGAAAGAGTTACGGGACATCCTGTATATAAAATTATGCTATAACTACTATTAATTAATAAATTGGTAATAAAATATTATTCAAAACGCTTCAAAATACATAATTTTTATATAAAAGGTTGATTCTTTGACATGATAAAAGCTGATAACCTGCCATAACTTAAAGGAAGGATAAACAATGTATTGTATTAAACAATATGCTTTTTTCATGATTTGAGCATAGTTAAGTGCTGAAAGATTCTTGAGGCAATTGAGAAAATTAAATTTCAATGCAGCTAATGATTAGGGTTTTTGTGGTGGGGTTTTTACTGATTGGACAAGTCCATTTTTAAAGAATAAACACAAATGTAAGACATTTAATTGGGACATTTATTGTCAATGTAGAATGTGACATAATACTTCCTGAAGGGTCCACCAAGCTACATACGACGAGGAAGTCCAGCATCTGGGTGTGGTGGTTAATAATTGTTGTAAACTGCCCCCATGCGTTTGTTTGCCATATGTCCGTAGGTTCCAAATATGGTTGATCCTAATGTGGTGATAATTAGAGGGATGTCCGATATAGGTTAAGATGAAGCTGTAGAATTATGTTGATTATTTGCCTCAAGTTGTCTTGTGATGTAGTTCCGGGTATTCAAAATGAGGTTATGTTAACTGGTAAAGTGGTCACTGTATATGTTGAAAATCTAATGTCATTGAATTTAGTTAATAGTTTATGTTTGACTGCATATAATTGTGTGGATTTTGTGTACAATTTTATACGTGATGAGGCAGATAACTTGATTGTGAAGTGATTGCAATGAAGGTCTAGCTCAGTCCAATAACAATATGGTACTCACTACTTAGATGATTTCTAGGATAATAAATTTCTGTGTATTTCACTTATATAAATTTATTTGAATGTATTTCAACGTAATCCATTGACCAATTTAATTTACTTGAACATGTGACTCTTGATTATCCGTGTAACCCTTGTTCTTTCACTGAACGTAATGATTAAAATCAAGTAATATTCAAATTTTAATCACACTGTATTATAT